>NW_015387996.1:259699-261638 GCF_001527695.2 Protobothrops mucrosquamatus | reverse complement strand
AAAGATTATTTTTTAAAGAAAGGTTCAATATGTCCCGAGGCTATCGGTTTTGAGTTAAACTGGGTGAAGTAGAAATATTTTACTCATCAGCTTTGCAGTCACAGAGTTTGCCTCAGCTAGAACAAAACTGCTGAGGCATTTAGAGAAAATTAACCCCCCATCCTGGCAGCCAGATGTGACTGGTTTCTGATGAATGCACATGAGTGGGTTGAAAAATCAAGAGACTGTGAAATTCCTGTCAGGTCCGTACAGTGCAGAATGGGCTATTGACTGCTTTCTATATTTCCCTCCATCATTCTTCTTGAACACTGCCATTAATTTCCTCTCCTACTCTGACTTATTTTTTCCCCTTTCCTCTTTTAGCTCTCTCAGCTGCAAAAGAAGCTGCACAAGGTATTGGTGGAATACTTCAAATTGCAAGCCTTCTATAACCAAGCCAAGCTCGGGAGGTTGCAGGCAGCCTCTTATGAGACTGTTCACAAAATATTAGCTTTGAAGGTAGGTGTCTGAAGAAAGGAGAAAAGATCATTCTGATCTAGCTTAAAAAGCAAATCATGAGTAGTGTGATGAAGCATTAAAATCATATCCCATCTGAGTTATGTAAATTTTTAACTTCTTTAATAAACTGGTATTGCATGAAGAATGAATTCAGTGGGAAATACAGGATTTTTTAAATAAAAGGGGGGCATTGCAATTTAAAAATTATAGTGGTTGCCAAAATATTTCAGAATATGATAAACCCCTCTTTGTGTATTATTACCATAGGAAACAACTTGTTGATTTTTTTTACTTTTGATTTGTGCCAGTTAGATTACCTATTTATATAACGACAGATAACAAATAGCATTTATTTACAGCTGTACTCCCACTTAGTACAGCTAAGATTAATCATGCTTGTTTGGCTTTGAAGTAATTTTTTCATGGATTTTCCAGGCATTTTTAGGACTATATAAATCATTCAGAGAGATTCTTGGAAGTGGAAAGGTAAGTGAAGTCTCCCAAAGATTTAGGTTTACCTTAAAAGTCTTCCCAGATCATCTGATGTGCCATACTGAACCTTCAGGAACATACTCATTGCCATAAGTGAAAGGCTTTTCTAAATGATTTGACAACCCTTACATTTATATCTATAGAGATGCCTTTATTTCAGAAAATAGCAATATTTCTTTAAGACTACATATCTTCTTTGAGATTTTGATGGGACCAAATGTTTGGAGTAAAATAGAAACAAAGGAATTAAAAGTACTAATGTCCTCTATCCCAGGGGTCCCTAACCCCCGGTCCATGGACCGGTACCAGGCCGCGGCATGCCAGCAACCAGTCCGCACAAACAAGCAAATCCCCATCCATGGGATGCAGGCAGCACACAAACCCACGTATTCTCCGGTCTACGGAAAAACATTTCTCCACAGAACCAGTCCCTGGTACCCAAAAGGTCCCTCTGCTCTATCCCATGTGCCACTCTAAGCCAATATGATACTTAACATTCAAACCAGCATATTTCATACTGAATGATTGTCAATCATTTCTAGTTTTTAATTTCTTCCTCTGATACAAAGTAGCCACAGAAGCAAGATGTTCTTTCCTTCGGATAGATTTCCACTAATACCAATTACCTCCTGTACTGTTTAGTTCTCAACAGTCACCTTATTTATTTCCTTAAAAAGGAAAACCATTTGAAAAATAACTTTTAACAGGAAACTCAATGGAGAAAAAAGAAATTAAAAGGCACAGTAAAGTTTTTCCCTAACAAAATTACAGCCACTAGTTTAATTTTGAGCTGTACATGAAATTGGAGGGAGAAGTTAATTAGGCCCTAATAATTACAAGAGAATGAATAAGCAAAAGTTAGGGCTTTACCCAGGATAGTTTGCATGCTCATATCCAGGTATAACGTATAACTGGCTGGAAATCTATATGTTGTATTAATGAACACAGA
>NW_015387996.1:254201-256165 GCF_001527695.2 Protobothrops mucrosquamatus | reverse complement strand
ATTTCAGCTAGCCGGACTGGCCTAAGGGGTATTTTAATTTGGTTTTTAAAATAATTTTAAAAAGAAACGGCCAATAATGAATATTTCATTTTAATCATATTTTAAAATTAGTATTATTGTATTAGTTATCTGTTTTAACTGGCTGTAAGCTGCCCTGAGTCCGTTAGGAGAAGGGCGGGGTATAAATTTGATAAATAAAAATAAATAAATAAATAAATAAATAAATAAATGTGAGGGGTCTGTAGATATTTTCACAGCCCTCTTTCTAGCTCGTGCATTATACAAGTCTGTCTATCTATAGTACATCTACAGTACATCTACATCATCTACATCTATCTACATATATACATACATATATATGCAGGATAAAAATATAATAGAGTAATCATTCATGGCTTCCTCCAAACCAGAGTACCTATCTATGATGTAATACTACAGTTTAAAGAGAGCTCTTACACTATACTCCATTGTTTCGACATAATAGGAATTTTTGGTTTAATAAATGCTGACACATTTGCTGAAATATAATGCATGAAAGGAGAAGGGGGACAAGCACAAGTATGCACTGCAGAGATATACAGTTCATTCTCAGTGTGATAAACTTTATTTGTGAGACAAAGATAGTTACTTCTGAATAGACCACATCAGTCTTAGAATTTGCAGTTATTCCAGAAATTTGTATAAAACCTCTCTGGCAGATGTTGAAAATGATGTTTTTAATGGCATGAGGGCTCAGGGCTTGTGATACATAATATCTTTTTTAAAAACATGCTGTGCATCACCATCAATACTGTGATACTAGTGATGATCTAGGTCATATTTTCATGACTGTACAATTTACATTTAAAACAATGCTGAATGAACAATTTATTTTTATGCCATTATTAAGCATTTTGAAAGATGTTAAGACTGTGGGCGACATTAGTCCATTTTGTCTGATTTAACGCTAACCCATCTTACATTTAATTTTGAGCTCCTCTCTTAAAATATATCATGCTGGATCAGAACTTTAAGAAGCTTCCTTGCTTTTGTTACTTCCTGATTTAATTATGGTCATTTAACACAACTCCATTATCCATGCTGCTGTATCATTGATTATAAACATACCTACTGAACTCTTAATCATGGCTGCAAAGAAGATTGTCTTATTTAAAGGTTTAAAATTTCATCATTTAATTTAATTATCTTTTCTCAGAAGTGAGAAGGAAATGAAAAGCCTCATGTGAGTAAAGTATCCATGGGGCACTGTAGAGAAGCATTTTTGCCGCAAATTTGCTAATTCTAGCTATAATCACTAGCAATGTTTTTGTTTTACAGACTGGTATGATTTGGCAAAAGAATAAAATTGCTTTTAAAGTACAAAAATAATTATGAACCACTTGAAACGTAATGTCTGTGTTTTATTTCTCATCAGAATTCATTAGTGTGTAACATCAATAATTTAGCCCATCATTTGCCAACACTGACTTGGCTCAGTAGTTCAATCATGTAACCCTGTAAACTCACTTTCCATTAAAATGAATGTTGCTGACAAAGGATAACTAAAGAGATACTTCATTTATTAGCTAAAGAGATACTTCATTTATCAACATTTTTAAATTAGGAGTTTGGGACCACAGACATTTAGCTGGATAAAATATTTCAAGAAATCTATACTAAAGGACAAAAGATGTATGTGGAATCATCTCATGTTATTCAAAATGACAAATGCCTTTACATTTGTTTGTGTGTATGGGTGGGTAACNGGTTGATAAATTAGCAAAGCTATGCAAATCAGATTAGTGGCCTTTGAAGCACTATTATTTTCAAAATGCATTCCTACCATTAAAATTTTAGTATACTAAAAACAAAGCCTTATTTCTAGAATGAAATTTGTCATGCCACATCCTTGGAAAAACTGATTTTAAAAAAAGTTCAGATTCATGAATATTCTACATGGAGCAGTGCACTCAACTAATCCCATT
>NW_015387996.1:229201-249201 GCF_001527695.2 Protobothrops mucrosquamatus | reverse complement strand
TATAATAAGAGAAATTCTTTTGGGAATTCCATCTATGTGCTGCTTACATAATAATGTTTTTAAAATTTGAAAAATGTGTATGCATTACCACTATTACATATATATTTGGATATAAAGAAATAGTTTATATTACATGCAATACTCTTAGCAGCAGGCGCACTATCTCACGCCCACTCATGCAATGAAGGAGGCTTACTCACTCACTAGAACAATTGACAAAGGCAAGCAGAAGAAGATGACATAGGTTATTTTAGATTATTTTTTTAACTTGAGGGAAAGAGTTGTATAATAAAAGGGATGGCTGAAAGAATGAATTGCAGACAGTAGCGCAACTAATATGTACTATACTACAAGTCAAATAAATTGAGTTAAGAAAAAAATAAAAATAGGATTTGGGAAAATGTAAAGGATCACACAAACACAGTCAAACAGAAAAACAAAGAGCTACAATCTGTCACTCCTCCCTCAATAAATTTGGCACGATGTTGACAAATTGAAAAAATGAAGAGAATGCAGCAGAGTTTACCTAAGTGGTATTGGTTGGGAAGTATTGAGAAATGTTAAAGTCATTGGTTACCATGCATGTTAATATCACGGTAAGCATCACAAGACTCAACTTACCTCTCTTAGTTTTGTCCATACATGGAGTGCAAGCTGCAAATGTTTGAGAATCTATGGAGCCAAAATAATCACCAAATCTCCACATTAGTTTGGAAACTATCAGAAATTAAAGGTACCTGATTTGATTGAGTAGAGTGAATCAATTCAGAAATTCATTTCAGATATTGGATGTTGAAATCCTGTAATCAAATCATTCCTTCAAAGCTTTGCACACTCCTAATAAAAATTATAGGTGCTTAATAAATTCAGTATCACTTAATAACATTTTTTTTCAACTGCTTCATATTTAAGTAAAAGTGATATGATGTAATAGGGTCATATGGAACTCAGGGAAATATTTTTTGCCATTCCAAAAAGATCTACTAATAGTACCATTGCCAAGCACCGTAGACAATCCCACAAAGTAACATTATGATGCTTAAGTCTGCTTTTCACTGTGCACCTACACAGCTGTATACACACACAATATATTTTTACATCTGCATTCATGCATATCTTTTGGGAGGTGAACTTTCAGTTAGGGGCCTTAAAAGAAAAGCAGAAACAGCTGCCTCGCCTGCATTTGCAATGTTTTCAGTGGCTCATAGTATGTACCCGTGAGAGAAACATACATGTGTTTTTGTTTTCCTTTTGATGCTATGCATTGTGTTACTTGACTATGTTATAAATGTGCTTCATTTAACATGTGTCCCTGGCATAACAAAGTCTGAAAAACCAAAGATATTCCATTGTGGATTCTGTCCAAGAAAAAACACACCATCAGAATCAGGAATGAGCTTTAGAACACCCTTTTGCTGTCAAGAGCATTTGAAATAATACTAAATCTAAGGAGGGTCTTTGAGGCTTTTTGGCATGCATTTGCTGGGCCAGTGGGTAGCTATAAAAGTTGGGCATGTTAACAAAAATTGTGATGTGGGTGCAAGAGGACATGCCCATGTTTTCTTTGCAACTGCAGTTCTGTTGCTGAGTTTGAGCATTTCTTCCTCTCTCTCTCTCTCTCTTTTTAATGAATGGTCTCTGGCTCAGTTCCTGGTGTGCAGATTGTAAATTAGCATATAAATTAGACACCAAGGAGGGTGCAAAGTATTTGTTTAATTCATCAGCATCAGTGGAATAGAATAAACTAGGTGCAGGTCTGAGGGAATCCTGGGTGAGAACATACTTTCATAAACTGCTCACTTTGCAAACAGCCTTCTCAGGAACTATTTTGCCTTTTGTGATGGAACTCCGGAGGCAGATGTATTATTAGTCAGTGATACAGATGTAAAGAAAAAAAGACGTAGGTTTTCACAAGGTAATAGTGAAAAACTAACTAAAATTGCACATCAGTATTGTTCCATTAAAAAAACATCAAGAGTAACAATAGCAAAATGACTTTAGAGTCTCAATTAAAAGAACAAAATATTGAGCAGGCTAACTGTTTAATCTCAGGTGAAAGTGCTACTGCTTTAAGGAGTTGCAAATAGTTCTATATTTGCACCCTCATGTGCCTCAAAGCACTTTTTGTCTTCAAATCTAAATATTGCACAGAGCAAGATTCTGACAGCCTAAGGCTGGATGTTAAGCACAAAAGGTGATCTATGAACTGGAGAATGGATGCCATGTAAGTGAGGATGGTTCATAAGGATAGGGAAGCATAAAGAGAAATATTGGATGGTGTTGGGATCAACTAGTTTTAGCTTTTTTTATGCCTTTAACATGTTTGCTTATTCCTTATTTCTTTTTTTGTGCTTGTCATAATATTTCTTATCATGAAACACAATAGTATGTACACCTGCTGCAAAAATAGCATGGAATAAACTCAGCATTTTTTGAGCGTATATGTTACATTTCATCTTCACAGAGACTTTTTGTTCATTTTTTAACCATTATAGCCAACATTAATTGATCTCAGAAAGCTAAGCCAGGCCAAGCCTGAATTATCTGGTGGAAAACCAAGGCTATTCCAAAAAGAAGAAAGAGAAAGAGGTAGGAACATAAACATATGTTGTTGCCCAGAGAACTACATAGGAAAGTTAATAAAACAGAGGCATCCATACAGAAGATAAGAAAAAATCAAGATGGTGACTGTCATCACATGACTGAGGCATTGCCCCTAAGAGGCTTTGATCACATGGTAACAGCGGCTATCTTCACTTGACACCTTCCCATGTTCCATTTAACCCCTTGGCATGAAGTCATTAGGAACCAAACTGGACTCAAAGAAGGTTAGAATTTTGTCAAGACTGCAAGATTGTGCAGGCATAGTTAGGAGTAAACTAGAATGAATACAGTCTGCATATACATAAAGCACTCTGCATATTTTTTTAAAAAATCCTTCCTTTCATTTTAAAGCAAAACAGGTTTGGCTATTTCTTCATCTCTGCCTTTCATTTTGATTTTGCTAATAATAATCCCCCCCAAAAAAGTGCTGAAGAATTTGAAAGTTTGGTCATTTACTGAATGACTTTCGTGTTATTGAATATTTTCATTAATAACTCAAGTGAACCCAAGGAAGCTACTTTTAAAACTCTTGTTATTTATTCATTCATGTACTTCTTGTATGATGGATTAGGAAACAATGGTATCTTATGTCACTCCCCACACATACAGTTATTTGAACTGATGCCAAATAATTTTCACCCATTGTGTTTTGTTAAGGTGGGATTTAAACAAAAAGAAAACAATATGAAGGCAGTGGAGCAGGGAAACCAAAGGATTAAATGTTATTCATGAGTAACTTTAGGTCAGATTGTGCCTACATCAGCTATATAAAAACAGTTGATTTAATATCTTTTTATTCTTTCAAAGAATTAACTTGAAAGGTCACATTAAGGCTCATTCCATCAGAGACATATCCTGGAAAATATCTTGCTTCACATCAGTTCCCATCCAAGATATTTTCAGAGCTACTGTTCTCTCTGAGACTGTTTAAAACTGTATTGTCTAAATTCAATGTTGCATAATAATTTAAAATTGCACTTACTGGCTTTCTAGAACTTGTAAAAATGACCCAGTCCATTGCTATTTATGGTCATGAGAGAGATTGTTATTCTTAGCCCCAAAAGTTCCTAAGCCTCAGTGAATTAATACAGCACAGTACTTTAAATGTTACAGATTCAAATCCCCTCTCAGCCATGACATTCTCTGACTGGTTCTGACACTCAGATTCTCTCAGTTGACCTATCTCAGAAGGCTCTTACAAGAACTAAGTTGGAATGGTTAGAATTATGTATACCAACTGTTTGAGGCTCGTTAGAGAAATGACAAAATCTAAATGTAATCCATAAAGCCAATAAGTATCAGAATATTTTTGTAACCTGAATAAAAGAAAAAAATGACATTGATCATGCTGAGGAAACAGATCTCGTAACATACAAAAATGGTGTTTTTCATGCAAAGATTATGTTTTTCATAAACTTTTAGGGCATTTTTTAATCTTGGGGGTCATAAAGTCATTATTTTTGTTTATGATAAAAACATAAGAGACAGGATGTGGTCATCATTTTTAGCATATCCAAAGTAATCATGGCACTTGCCCTATTTATTTCTAGTTTATTGCACAGTCCTAGTAGTTTCTTTTATCCCCACAATTCCTTCTGGGATGTTCCCCTGAATCTTAACTTTCTCTACTCTTATCTAATTACTAACTTTACAATCTGAGCCTATAGAACACTGACCAACATCAAGCTTAAAGCTTCTGTTGACTCCTAAGGGAATGTTGTGTAGTTTTGTACCAGTTAAATCTCTATAATGCCATCCTACACTTTTCTAGCTTGTTTATAGCAAAACCAGTTTTTTCCTACAGTTTGATGAAATGTAGTCAAAGAGGACAAGCTGTGAAGTTATACTATTAAAAACTAGCAACTTTTCAAATTGTGTCAAAATAAATTTAGCTGCAAGAGCATCTGTTAAAAATGCTTATTAAAAACCTTTCTCCAAAGTCATGCTATCTTATGCACATTTTGTCCAGCATATATGGTAACACAAGCACTTTATTTCTTTTAGAAAAACATAAAACTAGCAAATTGGGATTGTAGCTGCTTTTACATTTCCCCCTTCTATTTTAAATTATGGTTATTCACCCATACATTCCCTCTCTGAATATTCATTTAAAAGGAAGGTTTTGTAATAGTCACATTTAATTTATCAGGGTGCAATAATTTGTGTTTCCCAATCATCTTGCAGACTTTGGTTCATTATACTATTGTTTCACATGAGTAAGTTAGCAAAGTTTGGATTGATTGACTCTAATTAACTAAAACTGGTTCCAGGCTGTGCATCTATTGTCATGGTAGCTGGCCACAAAGCCCCAAACTGTACAGTAATGGCAATATAAGGTAATATTGATATGAAAACACTAGCAAATGTTTCATATTGTCTTAGACTGTTTGAACATAAATTACTGATGTGGGGGGCAATCGAAGAAAGAACCTACTCATAGTAATTTATATAGAAAAATGGCCAATGGTTGCATTGTTAATATATCTACTCCTGAGAATATGGACTTGTCAACAAACAAGTAGCTGCATCCTTCAATAGAAGCTTTAGAGAACTCATCTAAAGCAGCAGCACCCAAAGCTGGGTAATTTACCCTTAATGGATTTTTGTTTGTTTTTGTGCCTTTGAGTCAGTCTTGATTCCTGGCAACTGCTTGGACAAGTCCCAACTTTCTTGGGAAAGTTTTTCAGAAGTGGCTTGCCATTGCTTCTTACCTGGGGCTGAGAGTGAGTGACTGGTCCAAGGTCACACAGCTGGCTTCATGCCAAAGATGAATCTAGAACACCCAGTCTCCTGGTTTCTAACTTTAATCATTACTATACATCATACTGGTTCTTGATGTTATAAGACCACAAATCAAAGGTTTGAAAAGTGTGATGTGTGACCCTCATGAAACCTTTCACTTTCCAAACCTTAAACACCCCCAGTATGAACAGGATGCAAACATTCAGTCTGTTTTTTTCTCTTTTGTGGAGGGCAGTTAAGGAGCAAATGAGATATCTTGTGGTTTGTTGAGCCCTAAACACTCATTTCACACCTTAAATATCCCCAGCCCATTAAAGCTCATGTTGGATCCTGTGTCCATCTCTATGAAGGTCCATTTTGTATCCTGACTTTTGTATATTTTCCCTTTGCCAGATTTAGGAAAGATAACAATTGGTCAAGTAGCTGAACATCAAATCTGAATGAGAACATGGTAGAAAGAACCACATAAGTTTAATTTGGAAAAAATGTTATTGTTCTATGACAGACATTTTGAAATATTTGGATATTAGAAAATGGAGTAGAATTTTATAGTAGAACCTAAACCACTGCACTCGGATTACACAAGCCTTCAAGAATCCAATTGTACCCCTTTCTCCTTCTGTTCATCAGTTCTATTTTCTGTTCATTAAGCAGTCACCAATTTTTAAAAAAGCTTTCACCCCATGATTGCATGTATTGGGGAGGAGAACAGGAAAGACCACGAAAGAACCCTGACATAAATGGCTCGACTTATATGCATGCATCAAAAACTATAACTAAAGTACATAATTACATTATTAGCAGGATAATGTGACATATATTATCATTTTGGTATAATTGTGGGCTGTTATGGATACCTGTATGTGTTGGAAACCTTCCTTTAAAAGGGTCTTCATCAAAAACCTTTACAAAGTTCAAGTAAATTACTTTTACAAAATCTTTCTTATTCACATACTTACTGCCACTTTGAAAGTTTTTAAAAGAACAGGACTTACCTTCAGATATATGCTTAGACATATATTAACTTGCCCTTTCTACTAAGTGTTATAGGAAATGAATGCTAAGAAAACAATTTCCCTTTGAACTGTACAGGAGGTTAAATGAAATTTATGCCAACAGGTTCTATATTATAATACTGGGCTGGCAATTAATTTTTACATTTATTTTCAGCCAGATATCATGTAATAACTTTCTGCTTTGCAATTTGTTTTTTCCACTGATTTGTTATAATGCCAGAATATTGGGGTATTCCATCTATCAGTTGACAGAAGGTATTAAACAAAAGTAAGATGGTAACAGGTGAACTTCCTTCCAAAGTTCATTTTGAGAGGTGTTGTATATTTGCTCTTTTTATATATTTATACATGCAATGATAGATAGATAGATAGATAGATAGATAGATAGATAGATAGATAGATAGATAGATAGATAGATAGATATAGATACATATTAAATACATATAGGTCTGTAAATAAATCAAAAAGGCTCACTTGAATCCAACTTGACAGCTGGTGATTATGTGAGCACGTCCATGTAAGTGTTTTAGGCAGCAGCATTAAAATGGACTGTCATTACTTCTTCTGAGTATTTTTACTTCCCAATCTAGCTGTGGATTTCCCAGTGGTCTTCCATCCCTATACTAATTAGCTCTGATTCCCTCTTTGAGTTCATCCAAGATAAGTTAGGTGCTGCCACCTGCTGTAGATTTCTAAATAAACCTTTAATAATTTATATAATTCCATTAACTGTCAGTATTCATTATCATTTTTAATCAAACTACTTTGCTGTACTGTGTAGATCCTATTCAAAGAGTTTCAGAGAAAACACTCTGTATATGTTCTATTAACTTTTCACTTGCAAAAGTTTTCTCATTTCAGTTTAAATTGGGAATGTGTGGGTTATTATCAGGATACTATCAGAATACCAGTTCTTTCTTTGCAGAATCTGTTTAAAGAATTGTTTTTAATAATGAATTCAATCGGTTGACTTGGGCAGATGTTAACTGATCAATAATTTCCTGCATCACTATTAGAGCCTTTTTATCAGAATTGCATTATTGTGGCTCCTTTCTAGTCTGCTGATATCATCACCTCTTTAAGTGAGATTAAATTTATCCTGACTGCAGAGATCAAATACTCTTGGTATCTTCAGATGGGAATTCCAATTTCCATTTCAGTTGTATAGCCAACATCCTGACATGGTGTTGAAATAGCTTCCCAGATTGGAATATTGTGGTGATAGAGATTTAAAGAGATTAATAGGATGTATGCAGCAATTGTATCAGCAATCTTTCCAATTCAGAATTGATGATTGTGGGATCCCCAGAGATCATGTACGCAGAGAGAACCAGTTTCTAAAGAGAAGGCTCATAATTTGGAGGGCTTTCACAAACCTAATGGTGTTCCTGGATTTCTGGTCTTTAACTGTCTCTCACTACCTTTATTAATATCCTCTAACACTGGGAGCTTGTTCATATCATTCCTGCTTTATGATATCACCCACTTCAACACTTACTGTAATAAGCTTTCTGTGGGAGTATCTCTCAAACAATTCCACATGTTATAGCCTTGCTGCTCATCTATTGCTGTGTGAAGCGGTATAAACATTACGTATTTGTTCTTAAGTACTGATGCAGATTAATAGTTGGTTTCCAGAGCATCCAAGATGGTAAATTTGACTTTGAAGTCCTATACAATTTGGATTTTGGATGTGTTAAACAGCTCTTTTCTCATATGTTCCCTTCAGGTTTTTAAGATCTTCCTGTAAGATTCTGCTCCAGTTTCATGCTCTCATGAGATAAGGCTGCCAGTGGCCAGAAACAAGCCTTTCTTTGCAGTGACCCAGCAGCTATGGAGCTCCCTTTTTCTAGAACCTCATCTTGTTTTATTTTAAAAACAAACAAAAACAGGCTAGGATATACATTCCATTTAGAAACTTCATCAGTTTACATTTCTTGAAAGCATTTTATCTGGATAATTCTGTTTTTATATTCTTTATTGTTAAGGTTTGTATACCATCTAGATTTGTTGAAAAGTGAATTTAAAGCATAGTAAATGTATTAATGAAATTGACAAAGTATCTCATTTCTGGCCATTTCCAAAGTCATTCTTAAGATGTTACAGTTACATAAATCTACTAAAAGATAAGAATCTACAGAATGCATAGGATTCTCTGTGGTATATAATGTATAATGTGTTCCGCTGCAACTGCAGTTTGGAAAATAATTCCATTGTATCATTCCCCAAAATGAATACAAATCTAAACGTCTTGCTCATTCCAAAGTAATGTTTTGCTTCAGTCTGAAGGCATGAACATGTTTCTTTGTAAGCAAAAACATCATACCTACAAAGTTGTACACTAGCAAACAGTTTATTTTTTTCGTCAGCTGTAATCAGTTTCTGAAACCTTTTTTTTTTTTAAAAATCCAACTATGGTTCTCATGGTGTAGTAAATGACATTAGACTTTTGTAAATTCTTGCAGAATATAACAGATCATTGGTTTTATAACACAGTCACTGTTTTTGCATTCTGATGAGATTATTAGATGCAGCCCTGAATACAACTTCCTCGAATACTGTTAGTTTTTTTTAAAAAAAAGTTTACTAAATGGTATCTTGTCAACTGTATCTGGAAATCACCATAGTTCCTTTATTATCCCTTTCTTGTGAGGATATTTTTGAGAGCTGATGAGTTCTACCAATATGAGGTTATGAAATCATTGTTCTGATCTGTATTTAGGTTGCTCCTAATATGCTTCCTAAAATGTACACTAGATAACAAGTAGAATATGTTATCCAATGCAGGAATTTAATTTGATTAAAAGGAATAAAAATAAACATTAGCAAATTTTTATTCCAACTACACGAAAACTAGTGAATTGCACAGATCAGAAAAATAAATAGAATGATGTCTAAATGACATATTCATTGATGCAGATTTAAAACAATTCCAATGATTTAATTTAAAATAAAATATATCACAGTATGCCACCCACGCAATGCTTGCTCAGGTTCAGAACCCTATTGCTCTTTTTATTTTGTTATATTTTCTTCAGCAAGCTCAGATTCTGATTAAAATTGTCAACTAATTTTCTCATTACATCAGACTGGGAAGATAACCCACTGCAAAATGTGGCTTTCCCTTATCAATATCTCCTTATAAATATTTATGTGAATAAATGTTCTTTACAAAATGCAAGCTTTCCAGACACGAAATCAAATTAATTCCTCAGAAGTGAAAGATGCCATATGTTTTTTACATAGAGATGCTATGTGCTCATGCTGGGGATAGGGATACTCTGTTGATGTTTGAAGATGAACTACATCTTGCTTTTCTAAGCTTACATGGTAAATCTCTTTTAGGTAAAGAATAAGCAGCAAGTGATGCTATGATTATTATTGGACAGCAGTTCCGTATTAGTGAGGACTGATGAGAATTGGAATTCAGCAGCAAATAGTGTTTGTCTATCACTGTATTATTACCTTTTAAAATGATTATTTTAAAATTATTTCTGATTTTATAATCGCCCAGGATTGCATGAATTGTAGAATGAATTAATGAATAAATGAAGATTTTAGTTCTAGGTTGGCCAGACTCTACCACTGGGGTGTGATTAACTTGATATAATAATAATAATAGTAAAGTTGGAAGGAACCTTGAAGGTCATCTAGTCCAACCCCCTGCTCAGGCAGGAAACCCTATACCATTTCGGACAAATGGCTGTCCAGTCTCTTCTTAAAAACTTCCAGTGTTAAAGCATTCACCGCTTCTGGAGGCAGGTTGTTCCACTGGTTAATTGTTCTCACTGTCAGGAAGTTTCTCCTTAGTTCTAGGTTGCTTCTCTCCTTGATCAGTTTCCATCCGTTGCTTCTCGTCCTGCCTTCAGGCGCTTTGGAAAATAGCTTGACTCCCTCTTCTTTGTGGCAGCCCCTGAGATATTGGAACATTGCTATCATGTCCCCCCTCGTCCTTCTCTTCATTAAACTAGACATACCCAATTCCAGCACCCGTTCCTTATATGCTTTAGCTTCCAGTCCCCTAATCATCTTTGTTGCTCTTCTCTGTACTCTTTCTAGAGTCTCAGCATCTTTTTTACATCGTGGTGACCAAAACTGGATGCAGTATTCCAAGTGTGGCCTTACCAAGGCATTGTAAAGTGGTATTAACACTTCACGTGATCTTTATTCTATCCCTCTGTTAATGCAGCCTAGCACTGTGTTGGCCTTTTTGGCAGCTGCAGCACACTGCTGGCTCATATTAAATAAATAAATGTAAATATCACTCAGACTTTGAACTGTAATTTATGAGCCACAGGAAATTGACAGAACTTTGTCTAGAACTCTCAGAATACACGTAGTCCTTGACTTACAAGTTCATTTAGTGACAGTTTGAAGTTACAACAGCACAGAAAAAAGTGACTTATGACCATTTTTCACACTTACAACCATTTCAGCATCCCCATGGTCATGTGAATAAAATCCAGATGCTTGGCAACTGACTCATATTTATGATGGTTGCAGTGTCCTGGGATCGCGTGATCCCCTTTTGCAAATTTCTGACAAAAAAAGTCAATGGGGAACCCAGATTTACTTAACAACCATGTTACTACTTTACAACTGCAGTGATTCACTTAACTGTGGCAAGAAAGGCTGTAAAAAGGAGCAAAACTCATTTAGCTGTCTCAGCAACAGAAATTTTAGGCTCAATTGTGGTCGTGAGTCGAGGGCTCCCTGCATAATCCTAAAATCAACTCAGTCTTAAATCTTCTCAGGTTTAGGATGAGTTGCCAAAGTCAGGCATTACTCAGTTAATCTTTTAAAGTCTGGATAGCACTAACGCTTAACATTGCTGAAGGGTTCTATATCTGATTTTAAGACCTGCAGGAAATGTTACATAATTGTTATGAATTGTTATTGAGACTGTGTAGAAATATTGATATAATTTGAAATGACAGTGCAAGGGTATTTTTAATAAACATCTTGCTTTTATTGTTGCTTACAGATATGAGCTTCTTTGAACATATCTGTTCAAAGAGTGATGAGGGGTAAATCAGAGTCTATATTAAGATTCTGTTTCATCTTTTCTCAACCTAGCTTCTTCCAGAAATATTTGGATTACAGTTCATGGAATACTCAGATGGCATGACCTATAAATTGTGGGAAATACAATCACAATACATCTAAAGCACATGAACTTGTCACACAATTCATGTAAGAATTCTCTCTTGATAACCATACACATTTCTATGTAATTAGACCATCAGCTATTTTTTCCTCCATCTGGTGCCCTCCAGCTATGTAGTACTACAATTCCCATCAACCCCATCCAGTTGGAAAGTAATGTTTCTGGAGTTTGCTAGACAGGCCATGACTGAACTGATTTCTGCAGCATCCTGAATGACCAAAGCTTAATAGCAAATGCTGTAAATAGTAGAAAGAACAATAAATTGAGTTAAGTGCTGTGCTTTCATTTTCTCCTATTTTTATTCTGTCAGTGTTTTTATTGCTAAGATTGCTTAACGTGAGCATGATGTCTTGCATCAACTGCAAAGAAAGAAAATGGAAATGCTTCCACAACCATCTCAGCATCGTCTTTTTTGGCATTTCTTAAAAATGGAAATGGAGGTGAAGGTTAAAATGAGGCATTGTTCATCAGCGAGATTTGCAATAAAAATAAAATATCAAGGAAACTTTATGGTGTATTTAAAGAAAGGAAATTGTTTTGTTTTGTTTTTTTGTCATAATGTTTGAAATCCAAATAGCTTTTCTTTTTATCCTGAAATGATGCCTCTGTTCTTTATAAAGCAAAAATCCTGTTGAAAAAGTTGTCATTTTTGGCCACTATAGCTTTTATCCACTAAATAATATAGATTCAGTTTGGATAATGTGGCTATTCAAAGATTGCTCTAAGCAAGATTGGAAGAACCATCTGAAGGACCACCACCCGTGGATCTCTGTAGTCTAGTGGTACGTGTGGCTGGCAGGCAGACAAATCACTCCCTTCTTTAGCCCTTGTATCAGGAGACCTTGTTAAGTAGTTAATGCCAAGAATGCAAAACTGGATTTCATTTAGCTATGCAGCATTGCTTACAGTGACTTGAGCTGCGTGGGCTTTATATTTCATGTTGCATAGTCCCCATGGGGAGACCACCAGAAACTGGGGGGGTTCAGATGTCCATTCACTCAGGCCCAAGCTTGAACATGGGCTTAAATCCGACATGTCAAACACAAGGCCCAGGAGCCGGATGCGGCCCGTGAAGTGGTTTCATGTGGCCCGTGAAGCCATCCTGGAAACAGTAAGGGAACAGCCCCCGTTGCTTTAGCCCTGGCCCAGGCCGGCCAGGAGCCAATGTACAATTTTGTGGTGGCCATCTATGCTGAAACATATTCAGTCTTAGCTCCATAAGCCCCCCCCCACATGGCCTGAGAGGAAGAGTGAAGCTCCTCCACTGGACCATGCCTTGGCACTTGCCCTGGTCCCACTCCCTTCTGCCAGAGACCCTCACATCTATCCCACTCCTGCCCAGGCCCCCAAAGGCACCCTTGATGCGAACGATGTAGAGCTGGCCACACCCACCCAGTAGGCCACACCCACTCCATCCACGCCCACCCAGTAGGCCGCACCCACCCTGGCCACACCCACCCGGCCCCTGAGGGCAACCGCAATGCTGATGCGGCCCTCAATGAAATTGAGTTTGACACCCCTGGCTTAAATGGACAGCTTTTAAAAAACTTAAAACATTTAAAGTCTGTTTCATTCTTTTTGGTTAATAGTGATGGTCTTGCTTTGGTTATATGATAGGGGGGCAAAATAGCTGTATCTCTCTGGATCTTTGAGGGGACCTGAAGGCCTCTGAAAAATGTGTACCTGGAAGAAGCTTATAGTGACTGCTGATATGAAGACTCCTCACAAAATGAAATGCAACTCCATGGCAAACAGTATTACAGATGAGACTTCTTATGTCCCTCATATAGGTAAAATTATTATATAAATAGTCAAGTGTTCGAAACATAAATATGGTTCCCACTGCCTTCACCCTATTGTAAATGGTTTCTTTTCAGACTTTTCCCCATCAACACTGAGAGACTGGGTGTGGAGGAAGCAAAGTCAGCATCCAGATTTCTCACTTTCCTCCATATTAACCATTTTCATATCCTGAAACTCGAAGAATTCTGAACAAGGAATTAGTCCTCAGCACTAGAAGAGTAATGAGCTCATTATCCTTCAGCACAAAAATCCAGTCTGGATTGTCCCTTTCAGCTTTTTGCATTTCAAAGATATTATTTCAAGGAGAGAAAACAATCAATTAAAAATTGTTAAAATTAGCATTTTTTTCTTTAAAAAGTTCTTTTCTTTCCTTCTAGTGTTCAAATTTATCAAATTGCTTTTTACTCGCTTCTACTTTAGAGTGCAAGTCCCTCTTTGGGGTAAAGCACACATGAAGATATGCAGATGCTTTACTCAAACTTTTATACCTTCAGAGGTCTACCATGATCAAGCTTTATGGATGAAGCATAAAAACAGCCAAAGTATTACATACACCTTGTCAGAATAATGGTTATCTAAACAAATTCCCAAACTACACTAAAGCTGCTATAAAATGTTTACAGATTCATATTCTTGTATCTCTAGACAAGCCCCCTTCTTTTTCTTTCTCACTGCCAGGCACTGTAACTTGGTACATCCAAAGTGGCTTCAGAGAATGAGACTATTGTGTATTTGCTCTGCGCTTGCCTTATCAAAAAGCAGGGTATGGCAATTCTGTAATACAGTTATAAGATGTTAACTGTTGGTGTATTTAATTCCAGAGATGTTTAACATTCAAAGAGTGAGTGATGTATGGCAAAACATTTGTATGGACCATCTGGAGATGTACACCCAACTCCACACTTGATGAGGAAGTGGCATTAAGTTGAAACTTCTGATTCCAAGACCTAAATATGCATCAATCTCAGCTCTGATGTTAATTGATTCCTAATAAGAGGAATTTTGGCAAAGTACAGCATGCTGCTATAAAAAAATGCTTCTGTTGTTACAACATCTAAATTGTTTTTAATCATTTGCACATATTATCCTGTGAGGATAACCATAAATCTGTTAAAATTAATATAAGCTTCTGACTGGGAAAAACACTGTTCCAACCTACAGTATAGCAATTAAAAGGCTCAAAACATTTATTCCCTTGAACATTACAGAGAAATTGCAAATATGCATTTGCTTCTCTATAATTCTTTATAAAGTTTCTTACTGCCTCTTTTTCAACATGTCAACATTCAAAAACCGAATCTACGGTTTTAAAAAAATAGAAGTCAAAATGAAATTGTCACTGAAGTGGGTAGAATTAAGAAACAAGACACTTCCATCGTGCAGCCTACTGTAAGTTGCTTGTCTCTTGTGTTGCTCTAAGCCAGTTTCAGAAATTCTACTCTGGGTTGCAGTTCAGCTAGGGTTCAGTCTGGGCTATGGCCACTAGGGACCTGATTGGTTGTATCCCTGCTTCTTTAACCCCCACCCTCCATCCCATCTCTGCAGCCTTGCTGGCTAGCTCATCTGTGGAAGGACGATCACGACCTGCCCTTTCCTTTCAGGGATTGTTCCCTTCTCAATAGACCTTGTGCCTTACCTTACCTTTTCCAAATGTTTTCATACGTGGAAGGGAAGGGAAGCTCTGCCATAAATTGGGCCCAGGGGATGGAGGAACAAGGGAATATGCTTCATCCAACCTGGGCAGAAATCAAAGACTGCACACTGGAAGATGTAAGAGTTGAATGGAGCATGAGGTGCTAAGAGTGAGAATAGTTCATTAAATTATAGGGCAATTGGATCAAGTTTATTAAAAATGTTTAGCTGTTATTAAGGTAGAGCAGGGGTATCAAACTCGCAGCGTCAAGTGACGTGCCGTGACATATCGCGACTTTCTCCATTGCCAGCAATGGGGTGGGCACGGTTTTGGCATGACGCATCCGGCCTGCAGGCCAGCAGTTTGACACCCCTGAGGTAGAACATAACCCTAACCCAGATAATAACCAGATAATTTTATATATGATAAAATAAAATTTATTATAGTTCTTTTAATTGTCACGGTGAGGATTGGGGGGTACAACCCGACCAACAAGAATGGGGCATGACTTATATCTTGGCCAGAAACTAATGACTTTCAACTTGTCCATGACCTGAAACTGCCAGCATCTTTCAACAGTGGCAAATGGAGGAAGGGATACAACACAGATAACATCTTTGTTAGCAAGACAATTGCAGCACAATGCACAGAAGTCATTAGTGATCCGATTCTGTGCATCCAGCATAGATCCATTGTGTGTATAGTAAATGCTGTAGTGAAACCCCGGGAGGTACCCTTTCACAGATGTTTAACTTTAAGAAGGCTAAATTGGTGAACTTTCAACAGCAGCTGGATAAAGATGTAGGGAATATGTCTCCATACCCAGATAAATATGATGAATTTATCCCTCTTGTGAATGTGATATCAAGGAAAACCATCTCAAGACGATGCCATGCCTGGTATGTCTAGGACTTGACTGGTGATACTAAAACTTTGTTGGATAGATATCAGGCATTTTACAACCAGGACCCTTTCCACAAAGACACAGTTGAAGCTGGGGAAGAGCTGCTGCATGCACTAATTGAAAATTGTAAATCGCGATAGTGCATGTTAGTCAAGAACCAAGACATGAAACAAAACAAAACTCCTTAAAAATCTAGGTGGAGACCGAAACCAACCACATCAAAACCATACGGACATAACAGCAGACCAAATAGACAGTCAGTTGCTGAAGAATGGAAAAAACAAAAGGTAAAAAAGGTGCAGGAACAAATACCCCTTTTGTGATATCTGAACTGAAGGAAGCTATAAAGAATATGAAATTGAATAAAACCGCAGGTATTGATGACATAACAGCAGAACAGATAAAATAACTCCGTCCTAGTACTTTGGATTGGCTCCTGCAGTTGATGAACAACTGTATAGCCGAGTTTAAGATCCCAAAATTGTGAAGGCAGGCTAGAGTTGCTGCCTTATTGAAATACAGCAACAATCCAGATGATCCAAAAAATTACTGACCAGTATCACTTCTCTGCCATTGCTACAAGGCCCTGGAATGAATGGTTCTAAACAGTATTTCAAAATTTATTAATGAAAAGTTCATAAAGGAGCAAGCAGGGAGGTCATGTTGTGATGAAATCCTAAGTCTTACACAATATATTGAGGATGATTTGGAAAAATAGCTAGTTATTGGAGTGACTTTCATCGACTTAACTGCAGCATATGACACTGCTGACCATAGGATATTTGCTATGTAAGTTAAATAATATTAATGGAGATAACAAGCTTATCCGGATCATTGGCCGCTTCCTCCAGAATAGGATATTCTATGTGACACTGATTGGTAAGAACAGTAGATGGAGGATGCAGAAGAACAGGCTGCCACAAGGAAGTGTATTGTCTCTGACATTGTATAACATATATATGAACAATCAAGCAGTCCCCAATAACACATACCTATTCATCTATGCAGATGGTACAGCAGTGGCCGCACAAGGATCAATTTTTGATGAGGTAGCTGGGAAACTTGAAGTAACACTTGAGGAATTAGGATGATTGAAATGTGTTTGAATATTAGCAGCTCGGGATGGTAGTTGGGCTGTTGGCTTGATCTCCGAGCTTGGTGAATTGGCTGTAAACATTTCGTCTCCATTCGGGAGGACATCTTTAGTGCGCTTTGAATTGGACTGAAGATTTCCCCCCAAATGGAGATAAAACATTTGCAGCCAAATCGCCAAGCTCGGAGATCAAACGAACAGCCTGAATTAGGATGATATTACACCATCAACCATCTGAAGCCTAACCCAAACAAGAGCCAAGTGTGTGCTTTCCACCTTCAAAATCGAGATGCAAGGGAAGAGTTGGATATTATATAGCCAGAGAACCGACTACAACACTGTCCAACACCGAAGTATCTCAGTGTAACACTCAACAAGATGCTCTCTTTTCAACAGCATTTCCTGAACAATAAGGATAAAGTCAGCTTGAAGAAATTGATAAACTGCACATGGGGAGCTCAGCCATCTACATTGCCACATCAGCTTTGGCCCTGAGGGTCTTTGCGGCAGAGTATGCTGCTCCATTGTGGGGCACATCTGCCCACATAAAACAAATTGACATTGCTGTCAATGAAGCTGTACGTTTAATGACAGGATGTCTCAAACCTACACCAATTGAGAAAATATCTTCTCTTGCTGGCATTGTCCTACTTAAGGTCAGGAGAGAAGTAGCAGCAGACACCAAGAGAATTAAGCAAGATATGATCCTCGATATTGTATGAACGGACATAATCTAGGAAAAGCTATAGGCAAGAACAAATATTCATTTTTTACTGTGGGCACACTGGCATACATTAAAAATGAAATTTTGTTGCTTGCTCTCAAAAGTGAACACATACATAGCACACATATAAACATGCTATATACAACATATGTATAAACCTATACCCTTACATATAAATACATATAAATATTAATCACTGTCCATCTTGAATACATAGCAGAAAGAGGAAGGTTGAGAATTCACAAGGTTAATACTGTATGGAATAAAACTGTGACTGAATCTGGATGTTCTGTTTCAGATACCATGAAGCCTCCTCCCAGAAGCTAACAAGGAAAACAGGTTGTGAAGAGGATGTGTAGTGTCCCAGACAATCTTGCAGACCTTGCTCAAGCAGTGCTTATATGCTCTGTTCTGGATAGAAGGGAATGAACTGCCAATAATCTTTTCTGCCATCCTCACCACTCTCTGTATTACCTTCCTGTCTGAAGCAGTGATGCTTCCAAACCAGACTGTAATGCTGTATGACAGGATGCTCTCAATCATCCCTCTATAGAAAGTGGTAAGGACAGGGGAAGGCACTTTTCTCATGCCATGCAGAAAATGCAGGTACTGCTATGCCCACTTCAGTGTCTTGTTGTTGAATGACCAAGCCAGCCTACTCATTAGCTGCACACCCAAAAATTTGATGCTGCTAACCATCTCCACAGGTGAATCATTAATATATAGAGGAGTATGACTGTGCCTGCCTTTTCTGAAATCGACAATGATCTCTTTAGTTTTTTCAATGTTTAAAATTATGCTGTTTTTCTTACACCAGTTCACCAAACCCTCTACCTCCTTGCGGGAAGCACTCTCATTATCATCTTGAATAAGGCCCACTATTGTTGTATCGTATGCATACTTCACAATATGGTTGGTGGCAAACCTTGCACAACAGTTATGGGTCAACAGGGTGAACAGCAGCAGACTTAGGACACAGCCCTGAAAAGAACCTGTGTTCCAGAAAATGGTGTTAGAAATATTAGTCCCAACTGGCACATACTGGGGCCTATCAATAAGAAAATCAAGAGTATAGTTGCACAAAGGAGTATTAAAGCCTAAAAGGCCCAGTTTGTCTACTAGATGCTGAGGAATGATTGTATTAAATGCCAAACTGAAGTTGACAAACATATAGCATTTTATTGACATCTCACTCCAGACCAGCACCTCTACATAGACCAACCAAAGAGGTTTACTCTGAGTAAGAGCTACTGACTCAGCAAGATTTATTTCATGTAAGGGTGGACAGAATGCTCTTGCAGAGGGGAAAAGACGATTGCAGAGAGTAGCCACTGTCCCAAACAGGTATAATTGAGAGATATATTATCATTTTTACATATTTGTTGAGTTAACCTTTTCACTTGCTGTGTTATAGACAGTCAGTGTGGCTTGGTTGGCTTCTAATATGAAGAATTATGTATTTCCCAGTATTGTTTCTTACCATGAATCTTCATAAACATATTGTATATTTTGTGCATTTTATGCATTAGTGAATATATTGCTTCATGAGAAAATTCTGGATACAAAGAAATATTTGTTTGCCTAGAGAATATTATTCTCACTGAATTAATCCAGTGTCAGATGGGGATTAAATTGCTATGAGAATCATATAGGCATTGGGGATTAGAGTGGCCTGAGACATTTTTCAGCCTGATTACACATAAAAGCTATCTCTGGTGCTGGACTCATTTGTACAAATAAATGAGTGAAGTTCTCAGGAGATGCAGGCAGCACTATGCAAAGGTATGCAACTTCTCAGAGGAATTGTAAATGATATTTACAAACATTTGATATGTTTCTTGGAATTCACAGAGAGTACAGATTTAATTACCTCTATGCATATATATATACATACATACATACATACATACATACAAGGGCAATTTGGAAATAAACCTCTATTTGGTTATCAATGACAGACACTCACAGATACAGAACTTTTATCATACACATTAGAAAACTACAACATTACATTACATTTTGACATAATCGCCATTCAAATTGAGGCACTTAACATCTTATAAGGTTTGGAATTCCTTAGTAGTAGTCGCTCGGTGCCAAATCTGGGAGGGGGTAATCAAAAACATCCCAACGGAACTGCTTCAAAAGTTCTTGGGTGAGTCTAGTGGCGTGCGGGTGAGCATTATCGTGAACCAACACCACATCCGAAGTGGTGCCATAGAAAATCCCAACAAATGTGAAGATGCCAAAGGAGTAGTGCTAGTGACGTTCATGGAGGGTGGTTCAACCATTAATTCAGAAGTCTACTGTGAAA
>NW_015387996.1:132408-228042 GCF_001527695.2 Protobothrops mucrosquamatus | reverse complement strand
GATGGATTGTTTATATTCAAAAGAAGCATAGAGTGGTGGAATATAATTTAGGTTTTTAGAAAATTTTTTCTTTTCTTTTATATATCTTACCTACTCATGTAGAATAATATATTTTGTGGAGTTAGAGATGTTAATATTTGTTTACTTATATCTGAATATTATCCTGGGATTAGGTTTGGGAAGTCCGGGGGGGTGGGGGTTTTTTTATATAGCATTGTGTAGTATTTGTGGGGAAAAAAATTTTATGTTGAAAAAATAATAAAATTTTATATTGAAAAAAAAAAAAAAGACTTATTCTACTTATTCATCCAGCACTGTAAACAAATCTTTGATCCATCTAGCTCAATAGTATCTGGCAGTCATTTTTCAAGGTTTCAAACATACATTTTTCCCACTCATGGCTCGAGATATAGGGGAATAGCATAAGAACTTCTCATAGGAAAGGTCTGTCACTGGACCAGTCTTCTAGGTACAGCAGCCAGCAATCTTGATTGTTTCAGAAGTGTTCATCAAGTCTGCTCCACATCTCGAAAAGGTCTCCATGGTTCAAGAGAGAGTGAGATTTATTACTTTGTAATGTTTTTATTCTAAAGACCAATGATTTGATAAGAGATATAGGATGACCTGGGATATGGAACATAAGTTTCTACAGCCTATCTACACTAGATAATTTATAGTATAGGCCTATGTGTATATTTGCTCAAAAAAAGAGCCAGGATTGTCAGTAAGAACAATTATCAGGACCAAATCACACATGACATCCATCATTCAATCTTCGAATATTTCAGTTTAAAACAGGCAGAAGATTTCTCATTTTACCACAGAAAAAGGCTTGAATTTTGGAAATCTTTATATACTTAATAATAGGAAACAGTTAAAAAAATAACTGCCAACAAAGCAATATAACTTCTGCAACAGATCCAGATCCCCCAGTTCAATGGCATAGCTGTATCTGCAAGGCTTGCAAAAGGCCAACAAAGTCAATCTAAAGCCAATCTACTGTAATTTCCTGGATTGTGATGTTCCAAAGGGTGGGACCATGACAGAAAAGGCTCTCTTCCTAGCAAATGGGACCAGGACTATTCCTCTCCTGTCAGACCAAATGGCATGAGTAGATAGATATACATAGGAGAGGTGGTCAATATCTTCAAATTTAGGAGTAGAAACAGACAGATCTGGGGGATTTATAAGGGATTTCAAGCAGGTATGTTGAAAGGATGGAAGAAAATCTTTGGACAAACAGAAAGCAAGAAGAAGCTACACCTTTGCTGTTTTGTATTGGGACTCTAGCTTCAAATATTTAGTACATGACGTTTTTATACTTTTTGTCCAT
This sequence comes from Protobothrops mucrosquamatus, assembly GCF_001527695.2. Lineage (NCBI taxonomy): Eukaryota > Metazoa > Chordata > Lepidosauria > Squamata > Viperidae > Protobothrops > Protobothrops mucrosquamatus. Next base: position 226,709 of record NW_015387996.1, on the reverse strand, counting down.
AGTGGGCATAGGTTATTTTGATCCACCAGCCCTAACTAATATATCACTATCAATTTCTCTCTATCTGCTTTTTCTTCCACCAACTCATCATACACATATATGAGCCTTTTTATGTGTAGTATATGTGAATATATGAGAAACAATGGCCTTTACTAGCAATTAGTCTTTAAGTTCTGTTATATATGCTTCTTTCCCCCACAAAAAATATTGCATTCAGCCTCTATTTAAGCACAATACAAAGCTCCCCCATTTTTTGTTAGCCTTGAATATTTTGTGAAAGTGATATTGTCATTTTCTTTAGATTCCTGGAATTTATTACCATTTCAAACAAATGTCTCTAGGCCAACGCCAAGAGATGGAGAGAAAAATGAACAGCTTGAGTCTTTTCATCAGCATCTCAGAGTGAGGAGGCATTATTCAGAAAAAAAGTGCCCTGGGTTTCTGTGTTGCTTCTACAACCAAAGTTGATCCTTCTAAAGAGGCTTCGCTGTATATCAGAGCCAAGGAGATGGTCTTGGCCAATTCTGGGAGAAGACTGCAGATGCCCTGTTGGCAGGTGTGGTGCTGCTTGTGTCAACATGACAAGAGACTAGAACCCTGCTTAGTGAGGCCTGTGCTAACTGTTTCACTTTCCTGACAATTAATCTGGAAATCTTCCTAAGTTCTACATCTGCTCATCTAATTAACACACTGTGGGATGAAGCTGAGTAAAGATGGGCTGAACTGAGAATCATTTGTTTTCTTTTATTTGCCTTTCTGTGAAGCTTTGGGATATTCCCTTGCCTTTGCCAACAAGAGATTGGCTGCCACACAGACAAACAGATGTCCGTGTCTCCATGAGATCGATGCAGTTGAATTCTCTGTGCAAGACAATACTGAACTATCCTGACCACCTTAACAGTTCAAAATTCCAAGTTAGGCCTGTGTTGCATTTCTGCCCATTAGCTTTCAGGCAGCTTGGGCTTCCTCAACTGTTGAACAGTTACATTTCTTTAAAAAGTCTGTTATTCTTAAGCCTTGAGTTGCATGTCTGTGAAGCTAATGACCAGAGTTTGTGATAGATTTAAAGTCCATTTACATCTCAAAAAACTTCCTTCCTTTTTCTTTCCTCCTTTCCTCCTTTTCTTCTTTCCTTCCTTCCTTCCTGTTAGATTTTTGCATCTCTAAGAAAAATATAAACTGTAAATCAAAGGACTTGCATTCATTTCTGCATCTTAAACGTGTCTAGGTGAAAATTATATCATTTGCATAATTCTTATCTTTTTTCCCACTCTCTTTCACACCTTCCCTTTTTTCAGATACTCTCCCAAAAACATAGATAAATCCATGCTAATTTGATAATTTTTTTCTAGCCATTTATATTTTTCCCATGTTTTTCAATTATCGTTATTCTTTTTTTGTCACATTGTTTATAATTGCTGTCTTTTCAGAGCCTATATATGTTATATAATTGTTATGTCCTTTTGAATTCAGCAGGATTTATTTATTAGTAAATAATTGCGATACTAGGATCTTGGCTTCCTCTAAGCAAAAACCTGTTTGATATTTTAAAAAACAAACAACTTTGCAGAAACCCTGAGAGTCAAAAGAGGTAAGTCAGTTTCTTTGAGCTATCTTATTGCTTCAGTGATTCATAACTCAAGACTAAGGATGGACAAATTTATCAATTTCAATTTCTGTCCATTATTCATTTTTCTTGTCTTAAATTAATCCTTACCCACTTCTGAACCAGTCAGGAATGAGCACATGCAAACTGCCAGTATTTACATAACCAGGGCTTTTTTTCTCGGAGAAAAGGTGGCGGAACTCAAACCTGGCCACGCCCTCATCAAACCCTAGGACCGCCCCTTTAGAGAACAGGATGCAAGTAAAATTTGGGAGGGGCTATTTCCGGTGCGGCCGGCCCGGAAAAAGGTGCCGGAACGCGGTTCCGCCGCGTTCCGGCTGAAAAAAAGCCCTGTACATAACTATTTCCCTCCAATATGCATTTTTGCAAACAATATTTCCTATTATACTGTCCTATATGTATTATTTTCATTAATGTAGCTATTTTCTCCTAGAAAGATCTATTTATGTGTGTCTTGAAAATTGTAGTTTTGAAGGATAGCTGTAGTTCAATTAATTGTTTTGAAAGTGTAGAGCTGCATAATTTCACATTAAGATGTCAATCACTTTTTTCTCTTATCTCTACTCAAGATATAAATAAGCCAAAGCTTCCTTCTTTTGCCTCTGTGCCATCCACTTGAGGTTTGTTGCCCTTCTTGCCCCTCAAAACTAGATTTCATTTGTAACACCAGTCATGCAAAATGCATAGATCAATACTTCTCATGATATAGTCCCCCAGTTTCAAAGAAGAACTGGTGAAAACAATGTTTGGGAATGGAACTTTGTAAAGAAATTTTAGTAGGCTCCAAAAATGAAATTATATAATATAAAATAAAGTAAAATAAAATAATAAAACAAAACAAAATAAAATAAAATAGAAGAACTATAAACAGAAGGAGCGGGGAAAAAACTCTCTTCCCCAGCCTTCTCTTACACACAAACAGAGAGAACTGCAAGAACAATCTTAGCAAATACTTAGCTAAGCTGCCCAATCAACCTACATATTTGATAATCTTACACATTGATTTTGCATTGGTGGAGGATTGCAGCATCCTCTTTTTGTATTGAATTTTCTAAGCTCCATAGCAACCAAACAACCTCAGAAAGAAGCACCAGAGGGCAGGACAAGAAACAATGGTTGGAAACTGATCAAGGAGAGAAGCAACCTGGAATTAAGGAGAAACTTCCTGACAGTGAGGACAATTAAGCAGTGGAATAGCTTGCCGCCAGAAATCGTGGGCGCTCCATCACTGGAGATTTTTAAAAAGAGGCTAGACAGTCACTTGTCTGAGATGGTATAGGTTCTCCTGCTTGAGCAGGGGGCTGGACTAGAACACCTCCAAGGTCCCTTCCAGCTCTATTCCATTCCATTCCATTCCATTCCATTCCATTCCATTCTATTCTATTCTATTCTATTCTATTCAGATCTCAAGACCTTTGCCTCAGAATTCCAAGGTCCCCAAGAAACCTGACTTAAACTGAAATATATCTTCATTCAAGCATATCAACCATCAGCTTTTGAATGACACCCTCTTGTTGCACATTAGTTTCATGTTCTCAGAGCTTTCTATCACCACTGCCACACCAGAAAACTATGGCCTTGCTGTTTGAGGATGTAAAACAACTTAATCGTCTATATGTTGTATAAACATTCATATATAACAAAGATTTAACCAGTCACTAAAAAAAAATCTACAACTAATACTGGCATCAGATTTCCATCTGTATTTCATGCATTGCTATTCTTATCTCTGTTCTCTTTCTTTTTACTAGACAAAGAGATTATAAAACATGGAAATAATGAAGGGCAAAGAAACATTCATTCTGTCATGGTTGGATATTTGATTTTGGTAATGAACAACCAAGACTCTTGGATAATTGGCAGACATACTTGCTTGTGCGTGGGCATTTAAACAGAGAGGGTATTTTGACAGCCCAGCATTGATTAAATTGGTCTTTAATTGAAGTAACCAAGTTTTAGTAATGCTATAAATACCACATTAATTCAAAACAGTGTTAATTGCAAAACATTTATTAATGAAAATAATTTAACATTATTTTCATAATTACTGATTAAGAAATTGTTTTGGTCTTAAACTCTAATTACATAGCAATTATATTTTGTTTCATTATGAATGTACCAAAAGTATGCTGCAGCTACCACACTCTGGTACTTGAGACTCAGTTTTCCTCCACTGATTAATTAAAGTGTTAATGTTGTCCTCATATTCACAATATTTCCCATACTTTATATGTCAGTAGGCACTGTAGCACATAGTGTGTCAGACATACTTCAGTTATTCCCCACAAAATGAAATAAAATACAAGTAACTAATGTAATGAATATTCTCTGTACAACAGATTGGTCCAGTCTGGGGACTACATGTCCAGCCTCAGCTTGAACTAACCAGTGAAAGGGAGCTAGTACTTATTGGTTCCCTGACTGTTTAATTTGTTCCTAGTACTTTGATAGAAACTACTTTCCTGAATCTATTGTTCCATGTCTTGTAATTTGAAATAACTGACAACCGGTCATAGCCTTTTTCTATGTGACACCCTTTTCAGGTGCTTGAAGAGACTTCTTAGTCATCTCTTCCCAAGATTAAATTTACTAATTTCTCTCAATCTTTCTCCATATATCATGTTTTATTTTGCTTATATCACAAATAATCCTCCTTTTTCTGAATCATTTTCAAAGTATGATACCTAGATTGGACAAAGTATTCAAGATGGGAGTAAAGTGATTGGCCAGTACAGAAGCTCAGTACTTCTTTAAGAATAAACAGTTTCAAAAAATAGACTGAGGCAGAGCTGGATCCAGGCTTATTAAAGCTTTTGTTCCTTTGACATCAGTAAATTTAAGTTCATGATTAACTTGCCCTCCTTTTTATAATGGAAACATGACTAATTTAGCCTAGGTCTAACCTATTGTGCTAACGGTTTAATTATGTCACTGTGCTCTGGATACAGAAACTAAGTTCCAATGCAGGTACAGAGTTCCAAGAGAAAAGAAGATGCTGTGGCCCCTTCAGTGTATATAAATATGTATGGATACACACACACACACACACACATACACACACAGAGAGAGAGAGTAACATGCATGCAGGATATTGTAGATAATAAGCATTTTCTTGCTTAGACTCCACAGTCTACCACAATCCTCAGACCCTAAAATAACTTTCTCCAAACTACTGTAGTGCTCTCCAGAATTATTCTCTAGAATTCTGGAATGGCAGTCCCAACAAAGCAGAAAGTGCCAGATTGGAGAAGTTTAGTACCTGATCCAAAAACCATTACATGCCAGATATTTATTCCAGTGTCTATAAATAGTATTATTATCATATCTTCATTGTTTCACTGTCGTTCCTGAAGTACAATCTTTTCAGATTTTACCTGCACAATGTGAGGAAAATATGTATAGTAGTCAGTTTTTGTGATGTCAAGTTGAATGTGCCTGGGGATTAAGATGGTTTCAGCTGTAAGAATGTCTATACTGGCTTAATGTTGGCTTAATTTGACTTGATACTGTGCCAAATTTTTTCTTTCAATTTTCTGATTTATTCCTTTTCCCACAGGAAAATGGGTGTGGTTTTTCTATTTCATTCTTAGAAAACATTTGAATATTTTAAAAATTATCTTGATGCCATTGTTGAAACTTAGCAATTATTATGAGGTAATAAAGAACATTAGTATTGTTATTCTTGCTTTCAGCTATATCTTTCTTCATAATCTGGCAGTTTCTCTAGCTACACTGACTTCAAAACTTCATAAGAAAAAATGTATTGTCAATGAGATTTAATTGAACTGTGGGCAGTCATAAAGGCTCCAGTCTGAGAACAGAGTATTTGGTGCAAAGCATTCATATGGCATACACTTTAGCTACGTTGTGTTCTAGAACCTGGAACCCCTTCAGAAAATGTTCTTCTTCTTTGAAAAAAAACCCCTCTGAAAGCCATTTTTTTTCTCCATTAAGTGGAGTGACAATGCTTTTTAGAATGCAAAAAATAAATCATCAAGTTCAATTACTATTTGGACATTACTCACTTGAATCCATAATTTAAAAATTGTGGTGGGCCTTCAGAGATGTTTTACAGGGGCTACAAGTCTGAGCTCATGGTTCTGAATGCCCATTTAAACAAAAGAAAATTTTAAAAAAACTAAGCATTTGCCCTCAAGCTTCCCCATTAGGTATCTTGGTTAATGTATAGATGAAATGCATCACAAGTAACTTTTACCTTGGGTATCCTTTCATTCTTTTTTTTCTTTATCCCATCAATTTCTAATCCACTTCTACAATGTTTTATTGAATTGGATACAGAAGACATCAATTTGCAACAACCTCATAAAAAAATAAAATAAAGCTGTGATACAGAAGAGAAACTGCTGTATCAGACACACTTCAGTTCTTTTCCACCCCTACCTCAGTGCTCCTGTCAGAAATATCACCAATCACTGAGGCTAGGAAACAAAATCTCAACTCAAATGTTATTAATACAATAATTGGGAACTTTTAATATATCCTGTGTTTATTCTAAAATTAAATATTCATTGGCAGTTAGATCATATAAAACAATGCCATCATTCAAAGAAGGGCTATGCATTAGAGATAAAGAGACAGAAAAGACAGCAGTACAAATTATGACTGTGGCAAAGATACCATAGGCATGACATGCAAAGCAAACGTAGTTGTGCAAACTCTTATCTACAAAGAGTTTTTAAAGCCATAGAGTATGCTTTCTAATTTTAATTATCAGTTACAGTATCTGTCATACATTTATTGTGCATATATTGCTAGAAGCTCCTAGAGAGATGCAGAATAACCAATGAACACAGCAATGAATTACACCCATAATTATGTACCTAGAGTCTGTAGGTTGATGTTGGGCAGTAAATTGTGTTTGTCACTTTTTCAGTTTCTCTTGCAACAGAGATGCCATGCATTATGGGTTATATATGACTGCCTTCTCAAAGCTCAAATAGCTGATCAAATTTGAGAAAAATTACTGTGTACTGATGTTGTTGTTTTTAAATCTGATGAAATACATTTTCAACAAGTGCTACATTAGAAAGTCCAGACTGAGAGCTATTTTCTGCCATTTGAGGGTTTTAGTGGTTGGTGCCCTTGCATCTATTCCATCACTTGTTGCCAGTGATATCCTGGCCAAGATGGAAGGCATTGTGTTGCACACTTATGTCAACACTTGATTTTTATTACAGCAACTCAAGGTCTTATCATGGACACTAGCTAATGTATGTCATTTGTAATTTTATGGTTTGCAGATATTCAATTCTTCTTTATGTTTACTTGGGAAAGAAGAATTGTTTTTCTTAATATATACAGCAATGCTTTTGATTCATGCTGAGGGTCAACCTTATCATCTGACTGGCTTTGTTTCTTTCTGTTAGACCATTAGGTCAAGAGTAGAATAATACAGTCAATTAAATATATCAGTTCATAAGTGTATTTTATGCAACTAAGTAATGGAAAAATGCTTTTTTTCTTCATCTTTTCCACCTTTTTATATGCTGCATTTTAAGAACTTCATCCAAAAATATCACTGGATGAATATGAGCGTATATATATATACACCCTCCCCCATCATCTCAAAATTATTAAAATCTCTGTGGGAATTCATGATTAATTTTAAGGCCTGACAGATTAAAATACATTATTATGTACACTCTAGTGCATCCTTTCAGTTTTTTTCAGAATCTGATTTTGCTCTCTTGATACACACCAATGATTCTACATGTATCTAGTAGATTGCAAGGAATAGATTAGCATTAAAGAGGCAGTATTGTGTTGTTAGGTTGTTATGTGTAACTTGTGCTTATGCATTAAGAAAAATGTACCTGGCATCTCCTTGGACAAGACCAAACCCTTTAAAAAAGAAAGCAGAATTAATAGTTGGTTGTAACACATTTCTAGCAGCACTTCTGAAATTCTGACCTTTAGCATGTTAACTGGCTCTTTTTATCTGGTTCCCTGGCTGACTAATGCAAGAATAGTCTGATTAAAAATGAGAACCTGAGGGCTTACTTCCTTCTTAAAAGGAATCCTTGCTTCTTTTTTCCCATTAGGCATAACCAATGTTTGCAAAATAAAAAAATAAAAAAGCAAAATGAAGCTGTAATCTGAAAATTGCAATATTTCCTTGTTTTCATTTGGGGAAATTTAATTATCTGCATCCAGAACAGGGCTTTCTGCTCTCTAGTTTAACCTGGGCTAGCACACAAGCAATATATGGCTAAGAACTCTGGAAATTGTTATCCAAAAATATCCAGGGGACCCCTGGTTGGGGAAAATTCAATTGCATCAGCAAATCAGTTTGGATAAACCTCTAAAACAGTCATGTTTCAATATCAGCTGAAAATATCAAATAAGCTCCATTAATATCTTATTGGCAGGGCTTTTTTTCTCATAGAACGTCCAGAACGGAGTTCCGGCACCTTTTTTGGATAGAACCTTGTAGGGTAGGCAAGGCGGGTTGTATGACGTGTGTGAGTTCTGGCACCTTTTTTTTTTTTTTTTTTTTTAGAAAAAAAGCAGTGCTTATTGGAGAAGATGCCAGTGTAGATGTACACAGAGAATAAGACAGATGACCCTCAGAGGTATGCAGAAGGCATTGCCAAGGCAAAAAGGGCTGAAATATTTTTAACCCCAGACCAGCAAGATAACATTTGAAAGTGGCTAGGCAGATGTGTCTCTAATTCACTGAACTATAAGAAGGAGGAGGAAGTGCAGCACAATCAAACTTGCAAGATTCTGTTACTATAGCTCTAATATTTGTTCTAGAAGAATCTAATATAGTAAACTGTTAAATAAGAAATAGGAGTATCCAGTGAAAAACTATTCAATTGAAAGCACATATATTCATTATTTCAAACGGAATAGGATGTCATTGAATGCTACAGTAATTGGTGCTATTGAATCTGCCTAATCTCCTGGCATTATTGCATAGATTTCTAAGCATATAGTTTGCAATCTAGGGAGCTCATAATCTGTTTTTGCATTTTATATGGCACCAGGATTTGTCAACACATGATGTTGGACAAAGGAGTGGTGATTGGTAAGCATGATAGAGCCTATATCCAAGAATCTCAGATATTGTGATAATGATCAGGTCAGTTTGGTTTCTAGCAAAGAATGCTAAAATCACTTGCATCAAGTATTACTAACTTTCTAAATAATTTTTATATGCTATGTTGTGAAAAAGGGATATCTCTTCATATGCCTTGTAAACATTGATTCTCAAAATCAATCTTTCAGCAAGACCACGACATCTGTTGAACAACTGGCCCCTATAGAAGTATGTGTATGTGCCAGAGTGGACACCTCTGAGTCATTGTTAACACCTGGCAACTGCCTGGATAAATCCCTGTAGTTTCCTTGATAGTATTTTGGAAATGGTTTGTCACTGTCTTCTTCCTAGGGCTGAAAGAAAGTGACTGGTCCAAAACCTCTCACTTAGCTTGTGCTTAACCACTACACCAAACTTACTCTAGAGGAGAGCTACTGTCAAAGAGTTCTGTATTAGAATAAACTTTTTTTGCGTGTCAATTATATGCAAAATCCAAGAAAGGCCTTGGTCTTAGATGTAGATCAAATGAGACAGCCCATTCTAAAATGCTGAACATGATTCTTGGGAATTTCCTTCCGCTATTTTGAAAGCTAAATTGGCATTACTGATATTCACAGAATTCTGCATTAAGAACTTAACATTACTCCAGCATGCAAGTATAGATAAGCAAGGAAGACTGTATTTCATTATCCTGTGCTTGTGAGATTATGTTCTCCAGAATAACCTCAACAGATATAGGTAAGTGATATACAGTATAATGAACAGCCCTTGATACTATAAAAAACAACAACAACCCTGGAATCCAATAGGAGTCTAGAGGGTTTTTTTTTTCCTGCAAAGATGATGGGCACAGAAGAAGAGAAGTAATAGAAATAGATTCTCACCCTGTGCTTTGAGATGCCCACTCAGCAACTTTGTGCTTTCTTAGTACAACATCAGTCACCACAGGACTGAAACTTGACACATTCATAAGAAGGCAAGCTAAAGAGGACAAAGTAGCATCATTAGTTTTAGCCATGGAAATGCTGGGCTGGCTCAAGAGATTTTCTTGCCAGCGGCAAAACAGCAGTAGCACACTGCCTGTCTTCCTTTGAAGTCAAGGTGCATAGGATCCTAGGCCAGGCAAGTGATTGCAATGTCTGAGACAAAAACAAAAAAATAAGATTGATGATGATAGGTAAATGGTAGATAGACACAGAGACTACCAACATACTACTTTTTCACGACCCTAAGACACTAATGGTTCCACTTCATCTACACATTGATAAAGCAAATATTGCAGAGATGGAGGAAACAAATATATTAGTCATTATCTAGGAACAACAAAACCTATAGGTTCATGAGTACCATAGCTATATAGTATTTGTCAAATCATCCTATAAATGTATACAAGTTGTCTCCATTAAAAAATAGAGTCCATTTTCTATGGTTAGTCAATAAAACATATCTATTGTATTTTGTACAAGACTTCCAGCAAGTAGGTCTCACTCTTGATCCAGAATCTGAGAGAAACATGTGCCAAAAAACAATGAGGCAGATGAGCATTATATGTGTATTAGCGCTGAAATGAAAAATTACCTCAGTTCAGTATGTGACATGTTTTATGCATTCACAATTGATACTGTACATCTGGATTAGAAATCAACATGGACCTGAAATCAAAATTTCAGGCACAAAATGGGAGTTATGCTATGCTATGCTATGCTATGCTATGCTATGCTATGCTATGCTATGCTATGCTATGCCATGCCATGCCATGCTATGCTATGCCATGCCATGCCATGTCATGCCATGCTATGCTTCATTGAATTAACTAGAGAAAAATTAGTCAAGGACACCTGGTTTGTGCAGAAGATAAATTTCACATCTGCCGAAGTTACAAACAGATATTACTATGAATGTTCCAATCATATAGTTTATTTATTTAATAACTGATACCTTGCTTTCTTGTATCATATTCAATGTGAGAATTTTAATAACAGGATATAATGTAAATACAGCTTTTGCCACTCGGCAAAGAAAAGATAATGGAAAAAAACTTCACAAACCATGTAGGGTAAAACAGCCCAGGTTTAAAAGGTAGGCAGATTATTTCATCTTTTTACAATAGTTACTTAGAATAAGATTTATTGTAGCTTATGATATTTTGCACTGTTGCAAAGATAGATAAAAACTTATATGTTATCCCATCTTTGATGTAACTCATCTTGACTAGATGAGAGGAAGCAGCCTAATCAGAAGGATCAGAATAAAAGCTATATGAGAGATAAGACCCAATACTGGAACCTGGGTCAATATTGGATCTGAACAAGAACCAGCCTATCAAAAGATATTTTAATCAAGAGCCTTGGAGGCCACAATCTCAGAACCTCCTCATCTGAGGTCCCTTACTCAACTCTACTGAACCATTGGGTAAAACTGAAACTGGGTAAAACTGAAGGAATTAATTTTTGTTCTTTCTAACACTTTCCTGACATTTTGTGAATGGTAGGCTTGTAAGAATGCCTTTTCTTTCATCACTTCTATAAAAGGGGAAAGGAAAAGGGAAGATGGTTACAGAGCTATAGGCTTATCTTTCTTGATAAAAGAGATGTGACCTAAGAAACATAGTCTGAAAAAGGCATGGTTTGGATTGGTTGGAGTCATTAGTCACTTGAAACTTAAAATTTATATTCTTGATCAATATATTGTTTTGATTTTAAGTGATCTAATTATCCCAAGTGCCACTGCTCATAGTCAAGGCAGAACAACTGAATGGGAGAAACCCAATAATATTTGTGGGGTATTTGCTTTCTTAGAAAAAGTTGACCTGGAAAATCACATATCCTGCAGAATAACTCAATGAATATACATTCACGCCAAACATAATGCCTCAGCTTCCTGGAAACCAAAACTCAAAAGATCAAAAGCCATCACGCTATTAATAAAAATCAGGGTTATTTCAGAGAGAGACTATCAACTAGTTTATTTGGCTGATAAACAGCAAGAATGCAGAATCCTTCATGAGGCAAATATATAATTAGATCAACATCTTTATATACATCCAGGATACTGCTGGAAGATAAAACTGATTTCTTAGAAAATGAGCCCAGAGTTAGCATACCACTTTGAAACAACAGTAACTGGAACATGTTGACTTCACAAGTTCTTCATACCATCGAAGACATTGTAAATTGTCTCAGAAATGAATCCATATGTTTCTACTATTCCACCTACATTCCTCCTCATACACAGACATTTCTGAGGTGATAAACTCAAGGGCAAGAAAGAACAAGCAATAAGATGATCTTGTCATGCAGATCAAGATTTTTAAAGCACATTAACTGTAATTTTTAGTTAGTCATAATTTAGTGAACCATTCAAAGAAACCCAGTTCGCTGAACTGAACTGAACTGAACAGATGGAATTCCACCCTCACTCTGCTTGAGTGACTTTCTGAACAATGCAAACTCTTCTTTCAAAATCCCCTCCTAAGAGCTTCATGCAACATTTGGTAGATGCTCTTCTCTTTGACTCGGCGGTATTATGTAATAAAAAAGACAACAGATAGTCTTGTTCTATGGTGCAGCTTTTCTTTTTCTTTTTCTTTTAAAAACAGTTATTGTTGGTGTTTTTTACAAATATTAATAATTCAACAAAATAGAGTTCCCAGACTCAGCCCTCTACAAAGTCAAGCTGTTTTTCTAAATTAACACAATTTCTTTAAATCCAGGGTTATATTCCCATGTCAAGATTTGTCATCCAAACTCAAATGCTAAACAAGAAGCAGACAACTTTTCCACAGTTGACAACATAGGCCATTTTAACCATAGAAAGCAAGATATTAATGTCATTAAAGCCAATGGGGAGGACCAGAATTTCAGGGGTGTTTGGGAAATTGTTCTTTTCTTTCTTAAGGTAAGGCAGAAAGTTAATATTTTTATGTAGATAAGATAAGATAAGATAAGATAAGATAAGATAAGATAAGATAAGATAAGATAAGATAAGATAAGATAAGATAAGATGATAAGCTTTATTGTCATTTTTTTACTGTGGGCACAAGGGCACACATCAAAAATGAAATTTAGTTGCCCGCTCTCAAAGTGAAACACATACATGACACACACCTAAAACATACTATGTACAACATATGTATAGACCCACACCCCTACATATACATAGCAACAAATATTAAATACTGTCCATCTTGAATATATAAGGGAAGGAGGAAGCTTGAGAGTTCACAAGGTTAATGCTGTATGGAATGAAACTATGGCTGAGTCTGGATGTTCTGCTACGGATACCATGAAGCCTCCTCCCAGAAGGTAACAAGGAAAACAGGTTGTGAAGAGGATGTGTAGTGTCCCAGATAATTTTGAGGACCCTGCTCAAGCAACGCTTTTGTGCTATGTCCTGGATGGGAGGGAGGAAACAGCCAATGATCTTTTTGGCCATTCTTACCACTCTCTGCACTGCCTTCCTGTATGAAGCAGTGATGCTTCCAAACCAGACTGTGATGCTGTATGACAGGATGTTCTCGATCGTCCCTCTGTAGAAAGTGGTCAGGACAGGGGAAGGAAGATGTGCTTTTCTCATGCGACGCAGAAAATGCAGGCGCTGCTGTGCCCGCTTCACCAGTTTCTCACTGTTGAGCGACCAAGCCAGCCTACTCGTTAGCTATACACCCAGGAATTTGATGCTGGTAACCATCTCCACAGCTGAATCATTTATGCACAGAGAAGTGTGGCTGTGCCTGTCTTTTCTGAAATCAACAATGATCTCTTTGGTTTTTCCGGTATTTAAAACTAGGCTGTTTTCTTTACACCAGTTCACCAACCCTTCAACCTCCTTGTGGTAAGCTTCCACCTTGTCATTCTGAATAAGGCCCACTACTGTTGTATCATCTGCAAACTTCACAATATGGTTGGTGGCAAATCTAGCACAACAGTCATGGGTCAACAGGGTGAACAGCAGTGGATTTAAGACACAGCCCTTAGGAGAACCTGTGCTCAAGAAAATGGTATTAGAGGTATTTGTTCCAACTCGCACATATTGGGGCCTGTTGGTAAGAAAATCAAGAATCCAGTTGCACAAAGGAGTGTTTAAGCCTAAACGGCCCAGTTTGTCTACTAGATGCTGGGGAATGATTGTGTTAAATGCCGAACTGAAGTCGACAAACAACAAACGCACATGAGTATTTCTTTCCTCTAAATGCTTCAAGCTCAGATGGAGAACAGAAGAAATAGCATCCTCCGGAGAGCGATTTGGTCAGTAGGCAAACTGAAGCGGGTCAAATGCTGGCGGTAGGCTAGATACAATAATGTCCTTTATCAGCTTCTTTAAGCATTTCATGATGGTAGATGTCAGTGCAACCGGACGGTAATCATTGAGGCCTGTAATTGTGGACTTTTTTTGGCACTGGCAAGATGATGGCTGTCTTAAAACATGATGGGACCACTGCCTGCTGCAATGAGAGGTTGAAAATATCTGTGAGAACACAAGCCAGCTCCTCTGCACATTCCTGAGGACATGTCCAAGGATGTTATCTGGGCCTGCTGCTTTCCAAATGTTAACTGTCTGCAGTGTTTTCCGTACAGAGGTGACATCAAAGCTTAGCACTTGCTCATCAGGATGGGGTACAGCTTTCCTGGCAGGAGTGCTATTTGATGCCTCAAATCTACAAAAAAATATGCATTCAGTTTGTTTAGGAAGTCTATGTCGTCCTTGCATCTCGTTGGAGCCACCTTATAATCCGTAATGGCCTGGATCCCTTGCCACATTCGCCTGGTGTTTGTTGGGTCCTGAAAAAAGTTCTGAATTTTCTGGCAATGGGATTGCTTTGCACCTTTTATGGCACTTTTCAAATTTGCTCTGGCTGTTCTAAGTGCAAGCATGTCACCAGACATGCCACATTCCGTGCTTTCAGCATCTTGCAGACCTCATAAGTCAGCCACGGTTTTTCATTCGCCCTCACAACAAAGCTTTTCAGGACATAGACATCTTCTATGCACTTTTGGATATATGCAGACACCGTGGTCTGTATTTTAGCTTTTGCAGGAGCTGTTCTACTGCATTAGAATACCTGCAAGAAACACCATTTGCCTGCGAGCGAGATCTGGTTGGACCACAAAATAAGCAAAGTAATAGAAAAAGAAGAAGCTAAAGTGCTCTGGGATTCAAACACACAAGCACTTGCCACATAACCCCCAAATTTAACAGTTGTCAATAAGAAAGATAAAAATGTCTGGATAGTGGATACTGCAGTATCTCTAGACAGCACAGTAGAAGAAAAAGAACTGGACAAAATTTCAAAATATTAAGAATTGCAAACAGAAGTAGAACGATTATGGCAAAAGAAAGCAGTGATGATACCGATAGTTTTGGGTGCAATCCCAAAACAACTGGAGCACCACTTCAACCCATTGGCATTGACAAAATTACCATCAGTCAATTGCAAAAGGCAGCATTACTTGGAAGGGCTTGGGTGAAGTGTACAGTATGTTCCAAAGCAGTGAACAATATAAACAAATATTACTCACCAGCAATGTTACAAGCTCTTATGTTTTTGGTCTTTAAAAAAATCTCATTTGATTATTTTAACTAAATTAATAAGGCCATTAACATGCATGGTACTGGTAGTAACCAAAAAGTTGACTTTGTTGACTACCCACTTGTCCAAATATTAGCATTTTTACTAATTTACAGGACACAGTAGGAATCAATAAAATAAAAATGCAGTCTTATTTTAAAAGAAGTTGCTAAGATTCTAATTTTTCTAATTAGAAAAATTCAAAGATTGAAACATCTTAATATATTACAGAACAAAGCATTAACCCTTAAGGTCCTTTTTGTTTTAAAAAAGATAAGTGTTTTGCCTTAAAATTTGCCTGTCTCCTCAGAAAAAAGTTTGTGAAAGCACGGGGTTGAAAAAGAACATCTGGTAAGTGAGGGTATGACAGTGAACATCTGGTAAGTGAGGGTATGACAGTGAGGGTATGACAGTGAAGACAATCTTCCCTTTTGGTACACGTGTATTTTATGAGTAGACCTCTATCCCCTGTAGCATCTATATAGTGAGTAGGGAACTCATTCCTTGAGAGCTGCCACAATATAATCAATCTACAACATGCTATCTCTGTCCATTGGCCACAAAAGAATATTAAACCATCCTCTAATGGAAGAGAATGGAAGATAGTAATAGTGAAATTAATAGTATAGCTATGTCAGCTACTTGTCATTGTTTAAATCAGGGGTTCTCAACCTTGGTAACTTTAAGACTTGTGGACTTCAACTCCCAGAATTCCTCAGCCAGCAAAGCTGGCTGAGTAATTCTGGGAATTGAAGTCCACAAGTCTTAAAGTTGCCAAGGTTGAGAACCCCTGGTTTAAATATTCACTAGTATCAAAATTAAAAGTATCTACTTAATCTTCAGCTAGTAATATCAAAATATAAGGTAGAGGTACTATGTCATTTCTAATAATATTAAACATCATCAAATCTCTGAGCAGCATTGCAGTCACTATCTAAAGTGTTACACCACAGGGCCACAACTGAAGAACATGACTGCTTTCATATATATATATATATATCCTGGGATGGCAAGTATTATTATGTGCATTAGGATAGCTTTGTGACTTGTACTGGATGTCTAAGGCTACCTTATTCCTAAACACAAACGTATCTGACTAAAGAGTGCCTATTGTCCTCCAGCTGCTTCTTTGTGTGTGAGAGAAATATAGGCATTTTCAAATAAGAAAATACCTTTAAATCACATCCTATAAAGGAATCTGGAGCTGATCTTGGGGAAGACATGGGAGAGCTGTTAAAGTGGAAAGGAAAGAATGAATCATTAAGGAGGAGTTTGTGCAAAAGATTTTTTTTAAAAACCCAAGATAGATAGAAGTATAGCAAAGAAACCAAAAATAAACACACCTTGATTTTGTTTAGAATAAGATTAAATATAAATAAACTTGTGTGGAAGTCATCCCCCCCCCAGAGAAGGAAATGTTAAAGAGGCAGAAAAGCATGCTCAGTTTTCTTAATAGCCCCAAGTCTCCTTCCCCCAAGCAGAAACCAGCTCTGTAGAAATGCAGATGTAAATAATCCAGGAAGGTTGGAGGCCCCCAGCTAGAAGCTTAGGAAGACAAAGACACCTAAAATCTACATACCTCACCCAAAGTCTAAGACAGGACATAATAGGATTAACCCACAGATGCCAAAGGGCACACCCAGACTCAGGTCAGAATACATGACACAGGAAATACAAAGCCTCAAACAGGAACAGGAAACAACTCCAAACAAAAGCCCCAGAGGGTATAAAAATCCACTCCCTACATGTGCTCTCTCTCTTTCCTTCCAGAGCCATCTTTCTGTCTGGCTCTCCTCTTCAATAAACTACAACCTTCTTTCTAAAGCAGTCGCCATGTTGTTTATTCCTGGCTTGGACTGAACCCCATGATGAAGACTTTTCCTTCAACACTTGGATAAGCTTTCAAGATTCTGATAACATACACCACAACAATAAAGTAGCATTCTTGCAATCCTTGTGGTCTCTGTTTTTGATTTGGCCTACCTGGAAGGGCTGCCATATCTGTATTCAGTCTGAAATTATGGTCCAAACAGGAAAGCAGAAACAACAGGCAACCTGGAATCTTTACCATTTCTGAGATGTTTACACCAAGATTTGAGCAAAGTTTGCAGTTCATCTTCTGTGGAGAGATTACAGGTTGGTTCAACACATCAAAATAACAGAATGACATATAGTGCTGAACCAGCTGAAAATCCAGCTCTCTATTATACTAAATAACTAATCTACCATTAGTATTAGCTCTAGAATTACAATCAGTGTGGCAAGTAGAAGAATTATCCAAATCCACAGGCTCTGGAAAGAGTTGCACTACAATATTGCAAGATCCTAACATAAAGCCAATCTACAGTATCCTTTCCTCTCCAAATTAATCATATTAGGATAAATTTAACTAAATGAAAAGAGGCAGAAATTAAACAATAATGCTGGGTTCTGAAGAAGAAATCATCAGAGAAAAATGATCCATGCCTTTAATAATCTTGGCAAATAATAAAATTAAACAGTTCAGGTTAGTGTCTATACCATTTACTATTAAATATACTTTTGAAAAAAGATACTTATAAATCTTTTAATACATTTTTCCATGTTTCACTATGAGGGATTTTTAGTCAGATGAATGGATTGTATGTACTAGTTAACTTCACTGGAGTTTTTAGTAGTTGTATTTAAAGCAGATTTTATCCTAGAATGATATTAATTTGATAGGATCCCTGATCTGTAAACCATTGGTTATCTTGGTCTCTCCTGATAAGGAAAAAAAGTGCTGAGGATTTCCAGTTGGTGAGCACATTTGGGCAGAATCTTTCACACGTCACAAATTGCAGATGGGAGGCAGTGATCTCGAACATGCAGTCACATTGCGTGACCATCTGACACCTTCCATTTAGAAAAATAATACTTTCCTCACAGCATACGCTCCCTGCTGCAACCAGCACCAAAATTATGCCTGGGAGAGCTGTTCTTCCCACACTAAGATCTTAAATATTTCTTAGGCTGCTTTTAAAGGATTCATAGTGCAGCAGCCCAACAATCACATCTTCTAAGTCTCCTGAAAATTCTGAAATTCTCCCCAGGTCACCATAAAGACGAAAAAGAGTAGAAGGGGGAAAGGAAGGGAACTTGCAGCTGTGCAATTACACCAAAGAAGTGAACAAAGCATTTTTGTATTTATTTATATGTTGTTTCTAGGAAGATAGAAATTTGTCTTCTGTCTCACATCAATGAAAGGCTGTGGATTTATATTATTTGTTTATTTAAAACATTTATACAGCCATCCATCGTATATTTAACTCTGGGCAGCTCCCAGTGAACAAATAAAACAACATCAATAAAAAACAACATAATACATATATCTATCTAAATCATAAATGTTAAAAACCTGGCACCACTGGTTAGCTAGCTTCCACATGCAGTCCCTCATTAAATCCTCTTAGTTACCTCACCCATTGCCAGCCTTTTCATAGCTTTTTACAACCGTATGATAGTAAAAGAGAAATAAGAAAGAAAGCATGTGAAAGCATATAAGAAAGTCGCATGCTATTTCTAGGAATAAAGATCCACCTAGATGTTTCACAAAATGTCAAGTAATACCACTGCTAAGACTAAGCTGGTCACAATTCTGTGTTTAACTCATGGATATAATGCATATTTCTGGAATACTTTTATAGACAATTCTGCCATTTACTGTCAAGTGTCTTACAAGGATATTGTAATCCTTTACAATCTATTATTGTGGCCTTTTCATGATATAAACGTTACGTAGTAAAGAATGGTGGGAGAGACAGGACTTTGTCAATCATACTCTTAAGATGAGAGGTGGTTTTGCATGTGTTTATGTAATCTGATATGCTCCAGCATTTGAGCCAACCAACCATTTAATTTCAACTTAATATCTTTGATAGCATCACAAAGACATTTTTAGAAAAGGCTGTGGAGTTTCTTTAAAAAGCAGGTGGTATATTTTCAATGGTCTCAATGTTTACACAGAGAGAAAGTTAACGTCAATTTTTGTATGTATGTGAGACTGACTAAAATTACTGTTGCAAAGGAGGGCACTCCTATAATTTCAATTGATAGGCATGAGAAATAATATATATTTATTTAATTGCTCTCTCTGGTAGATCAGTGTTATAGTGTTGTAGGTCTACAGTATCCAAATTCTATTATGGGATGTTTGATTGGAAATGATACTGAGAAAAAGAGATGCCCCTTGTTTCCAATTTCTCTGCACTGGTTTTGGAGGTTTTATAAAATTGTAATAAAAATGGCAGCTTCTTCTTTCCCTCTGTTACCCTATACCATCAGTGTTATCTGCAAGGGCTTCTAATAGATCGAGATGATGGCCATGATGGCAAAATCAAGCCTCATCCTTTGGGTCTATGTAGTGCCTGTGTTTCACACATTCAGAAGCAGGGCTTTGATTGTAGCTGCCTTCTTGATTTTTAAAACGCCACTTTTGGGTGGAGTTTTTTGGGCACCTCTGCATACCATCTTTCATCTATTCTAAAGAAAATTGTCTAGTGTGCAAACTAAGTTATTGGTGCAAAGACTAAGCAGATTTTAGAAAGACTGGTTTCTGTGAAGTGGTAACCTTGCTATCACATAACTCTCAAAACCATCTGCAATTCATCCTTTCCTGGAGCACATATAGCCAAAAACCAAGAGAAATTGCCATAAATACCTCTAATTATCTCTAATATACTGCCTGCTCTTGTGGATTTTAATATTACACTTCTTTGGGAATCAAAACAGGGTATAAAAATATAATAAACAAACTCTAATAAAAACTATTGTCTTTCTTCTGTCCAAATGACATATTGAACATATATTCCAAGTGGGTCTCTGCAGAACTGAACATATGGCAAAGCAATCATATGATTAACTTCTTTTAATGCCTAATGTATAATTGAAAATATCATCCTTCCATTACTTTCAGGAGCATTGCAGTCCCAGACTATATGTGGAATGAGAGACAATCTGGCCAATTTCTATCAGTTATACTTATATCTGGCAATTCTAATACCGCAATCTTAACAAACATTAGCTATATAATTGCAGCAGAGGTTGTAGCCATTGTCGCTACCAGCCTCCCAATTGTGAGAAGGAATGTAATCCTGAACCTTCTGCCTGCCTTTTATTTTCCTATGCCTATCGTCCCTGTTTATTCAGTTTGGGGCTTATCCTTGAGCATTATGTAAGTCATTATGACTCATAATTAGTGATTAATCTATTTTTGTTGAGAAAATCAATCCATATTTTTATTTTTGTTCCTATTAAAGACATATAAGCCAGGCAGACCAGACAGGAGACATGACAAGTTAACTCTTCTTTATTGTAAGCTATCTAACCAGAATTTTGGAAGTTTGAAAGTACAAATCTCTTGCCATCTCCTTTACATTCTGAGAAACTAGGTAGGGTCCCTTCTGAGGTCTTTCTCTGCCCAATATGCAGTTATAGAGTATGCCCTCTCTTACCCAGCTGTTCCCTAGGCAGCATCTCTTCACCCCATTTCTCAAGGTCTTTCTCACAAACCACTGCACAACAGTAAAGCATTTATTTTCAAGAAAAAGAAGGCAAACATTCTTTGGGAGCCTGACTAAATTATTTTTACCAAAATATAAAAACAGAATTTCATGTGCATTTAATTTTGAAATTGGGGCTGACAACTAGGTCTCACTGTATGTGTATGTGCACTCAACTGGTTGGTGCAATACTGGGGCACTGCAAATAAATGGAGACTTTCTTGAGTGTGTGCAGAAGGCCGTTTCATACTTTGCCAACAGCATGTAAATCTAATGTTTGGAAGTAGGTCCTATGGCTAGCATTCACCAAGAAAATGCATCATCCTTGCAGTGTTCTGTTATTTCATTTTAAAATGAAACAGGATTTTTAAAAATACATTTCAGTTGTGAATGTCATATGGGAGGATGAAAACTGAATGTAATTGGGGGGAAAGGTTCTATTTAGCCATTTGTTTGTGCTGAAATGGTGAACACATGACCTTGGGACACTGCAAGCATTGTAAATATATGCTGGTTTCCAAGCACCCAAATTTTGATCATGTGACTGTGGGGAAGCTGTAACACTCATAAGTGCGAGAACTCATTGTAAGTCACTTTTTCCAGTGCCATTGTAACTTTAAATAATCACTAAATGAATGGTTGTAAGTCAAGGACTACCTGTGCTTGAAAACACAAAAAATGAATGTTTTAATTCTCTATTTATTGTTTTTTTGGATTTTCCAAAAGCTACTATTAACAGTGCTCCCTATTATTTTGCTTAAGAAGCAATTAAACATTTTTATATCATTTTCAATAATAAAAAGTTTGCATTGCATCAAACTAGTATAGTATTTGTCCAGGAGATTTGATGGGATATGACAAGAATGCCATGTAGCTGCTTATTCTGCAGACCTCAGCTCTGTATTGACTATTTGCTTAAAAGAGACTGTGGTTTAGTATTTGATGACTGATTCACCTGCTATAATCCTAGAGGCCACTCATCTTAGTTGAGTGGACACCCATTGTATTAAACTAAACAACCTTGTGTCATATGTGCCACCTTTCCACCCTGTTATTCTGATGGCAATGGAGATGTCTGTAGCGTAATAGGCCACTGTGATGAAACTCTTATAATAGGTGTGACAGGAAAAACAGCTGCAATAGGCAGTAGTAATGGTAGTAATAAATTAGAGAGCTAAGATGGTAAATATGTTAGTGTTGCTTTAACACATAAAATGAGATTGGTTATTTGTAAGCAGCGTTGTTTTATGTTATTCAAATTATGTCTCATGGGGGCAACATAGCACTGCTTTGGAAACCATCTGGTGAAGCTAAGCCAAGTGTTCCACATGTAATATGCACTCAGCATATCCAGTGAGGTGACCAAGATTTAAAAAAGGAAAAGAAAAACCCAGAAATACTCAGTAAGAACAGAGGATTAAGTGCAAGTCCTTGACACGCTGTGGTTTTCCTTGGTGAAGCTTTTAATTATTTGGTGCCAGATGTAGCTCACTCTGGCTAGAAGACTAGAAGATATGCAGTCATCTATTTCCATTCTCTAAAATATTTCTTCATTTATTTTGAAAAGTGCTATTTTGATTCCTAATTTTGGGCCACCCTCTACGTTCACAATCCAAGTGAAAAACTTCAAAAGAAGTAACATCATGTTCCAGGAAAGAGACGAAGAGCATAGCTTATCTTCATTCATTTCTACATTTTCATATTTCAGACGTAATAGAATTCTGCAACTTTAGATCATCCCAACAGGAGCTTAAATGATTCAAATGGAAATTTTTGCTAATAAAGAGATTTGCAAATTGTGAAGGCTGATACTGTTTGGGTCCCTGAGTAGGCTTAATAAAGAGACAGTCTTAATTTGGATTGGAATAATTCACATTTTAAGAAAAAAAAACTATGTCTAAACGTGGCTTTAAAATGTATGGTTACATATGAATTTTCCATACTTATTTTTAAAAATTCTGGAAAGGTGAAAATTAAGTTTAACAACAGCCAATAAAACCATTAGCAGACATGCTTTTAAAATAAATATACAGCCATGGGGGCAATGAATGAAAGAAATTATAGCAGCAGACAAATTTGTGTTAGCGTTTATGGCAAAAAGGCTGTGCAGACAAAATAAAAAGAACTTAGAAATAAAATAAAAAATGCAGTAAAAAGCAATACAGGAGAAGCTTTACCAGGGAGGAAATGATTCAGCTAAAAGGCAGGATGCAGTTCAGTTGTATTTGGGGTTCTAATAATATATCCAGAGACCAGTTGACAGATTCGGGTATGTTTCTATACAGCTTCAATATTAGGGAATGAATATTTCATTATCAAGTCTGTTGATTATGATAGCTAACAATTCTCCAAGGAAAAAGAGATCATCAGCTTCTGAAGGGCTTTCTGCAAATCTTTCAGTTTTTGCCAGCAGCTCTGCCTTGTACTAATAATCAGGAGCAATATTTTTCACGTGAGTGTTCTGACAGGTAATATATAAAGAAGTTGAACGTGGTATGAAAAGAAAAGGAGATATCTCTACTTCAAAAAATGTTCACATCTGTCTGTAGACATTTCAAATGCCCTGCATATGAAATATGCAGGATGATCCTCCGTTTGACAAAATCACTTAATTACTTTTTTCTTAAAGGGTTACTCATACATCTGTAAAAAAGTATGCGGGCTCTAAAATATGCCAACATCTTCATGCTGACATAGAAAAATGCTTTCTCAGCTTTTACTCCTTGAAACCCATCTTTTACTTGAAATTCATTGATTCGTTTAGACCCATGAAAAAGAATCTTTCATTAAATTCCATTTTGACCTCATCAGTGTCCATGTTCCCCCACCATTAACCTTGCTTTGACATAATCTATAGAACATGTCCACTCAATGTCACAGTATAAAACTATATGATAGACACATTAATACCATTTCATTCAGGAAACCTACAGATCACCTTGTATACCTATATGCTTTTAACTCACCACCATATCTGTCATCTATATCCAGACTTTACACCACAGTCCCATTTGTTCTGACCCTCTTGACAGAAATGTTCAACTGATGGAACTAAACCAGGCAATCAGGAGACTGAACTACCAATCCAATCATATAAATCAATAAAGTCAGATTGATTCCCAGAGACAGACCACAAAAACTTCACTATGCTGGTTATCACCTATAGCTCACAAATCAAGTCACTCAAGCTTATTAATAAGCTTATAACCCCTATTTGACAATGACACTGCACTTACTCAGACACTGGGTGGCAGGCCCACACTTGCATGTAGACCACTATTTAACCTAAGGCAGATCACAAGGAACATGAATCAACAGAAGAATGTTGCTAACATGTGAACTAGACCCTATAAAAAGATGTCTTCTTTGCTCTCACATAACTTAACAGAACCATTACAGCCCCAACAACTTCACATACAAGATTGGAGATGTTGTCACAAATGTTACATGCTCCTCTTCCAATATGCCATCATTTGCCAGCAATGCCCCTCTAGATCCTTCAAAAGACAAAAAGGCTACATTTTATACAAAAGAATTAATTTGTCATTAAGACTCAAAATAAGTATAATGTAATCTCAGGGAATTTCACCCTTTCAGGACACTCCATTACAGGTCTCAAAGCAGTCATTTTAGAAAAATAAGCTTTACCACCACAATTGAGGGAAAGATTGCTGAATTCACATGCATCAAAAGCTTTCAGGCAATCTGAAGATCTCAACAAACAAAATGGATGCTTAACATATTACAGTTCTTAACTGATCTGTCTCACATGTAACTTGCATCTGAATAATCACCGTCTTTTGTTTTCCCTCCTTCTTCACCTCTTCCCACCCCAGTTTAAATGCTGCCTCAGTCTACATCATTGCAACTGATCAAATAGGCTGTAGTTCACATAAGCTTATATTTTTTATCAAATTTATCAATCTGAAAAGGTGCTAGCAGACCTCTTCTGTTTCTTTGTGTGTTTATGAGTGTGTGTGTGTGTTGTATTTGTGGAATCTCCCTGAGAAAATTTTTCAGGCCTCCTGTTTGTCAGCTTTTAAATGGGAACTTACAACTGATTTATGCTTCTAAACATTTTTGTTGCACCTTTGAGATACTATTTGATTATTTGTAGCTGATACAGTTTGAATGAAGATAACTTTTTAAAACTGCCTTTAAACCCCCCCCCCCATATTTTCATGTAACATGTAACAACCACCTGATTTGAACAATTATAAAAAAAACTCTGCAGCATTTTATACAAAGAACAATAAAAGAGGTTTTCTTTTGTTGATCTAGCTAAGAAGATGGAGCTGCTCTTCTTCTAGAGAATGATCACAATGATTTTATGCAATTTCAATAGCTATGAAGGAATAAAGAAATTGGAGAAAAGACCAGGACTGCAAATGCTCTGCTGCCATGAAGAAAATGCAACTTCTTTCAACAAACCTTACATGCCAAAGCTTCATGTTATCCTAGGTATGCTTTGCCACTTTTGAATTTGCACTGATTTGCTCACATCATCAGAAATACTCCACATATTTAACCAGTTAATGGTTCACTAAGTTGTGTGAGTTTCAAGGGCAGAACCACAAATCCATGGTTTATTAAGCATCTCTCCATTGACACTTTCTTACATAAAAAGTGACAGGTGACAACCGGCTTTCTTGTCTATTAGTTTACAGGTGTATGTGCATGGGTGGGTAGGCAGGGTCCAGATGTTCTCCTAGTGACAGACGTTTCTATGGTAGGAGTTTACTTCAGGCTTTACAATAACGTTGATTCTAGGTAAAACACCAAATCCAGTTACCAAAGCTCTAGAATATGAAAATTCTTTTGTCTTCAGTTTGGTCACTAATGGTTCTTATCCTAAGACCTTGGTTCTATTAGAATCAGAAATCATGCAATATTTGTACTACAATTTAAGAATCCATCAAATCATGAAGCATTAAAAGTTCATTGCACTGAATTAATCTGAAAGTATAGAATTCTGCCTTCACAATGCCTAAGTAGTCTTTATCATGGCAGACTTTTTTTATTATTATTCCTCTGTATTAGAAGAAAACTACAGCCCTATTAGTGGCGCCCACTTCATAACTCTTTAGGGAGAGAAGAAAATGAAACACACTTTTATTGTTGAAATTTCTGTTTCCCATAAACTTGGCACATGAGGTAACTATCAGTCCTGCCAACAGCTGGCAAAATTTGTGACCCTCATAAGCTAAAAAAACAAACACTTACTCTGCATTAATGATTATGATAATAATTAATCCTTAGGAATAACATAACAATTGGGTTTGTCTGTAGCTGGTTCATGCTGAAATCCATTTCATTTGCTTTCATTACATTTCATCTGACCTTTTGCACTACAAGTTTTCAAGGCTTGTATAAATTGCTTGTAAATCCACATGCAAAATGTTACATTCTTTTAAAACTAGTTAGCTTAAAATATAATAGAGCAAAGGGTAGCAGTGCAGTATCTAGAAAGCTAGAGACTCCTGTCCTCACAAGTAAAATAATATTTTAAAACTGCACAAGATTGTAAAATCTCGTGAGATTTCTAGCTCTCTCCTGCAATTCTTCATGGTATTTCACAGAAAATTGCTAAAATCTTCAGAGTTGTGTGAGGTATCAGAATTTTTTTTGAGAGAGCCTGTTGACATCTTCAGTAATAACATGTTGGCAATTTTAGAGTGATTCTCAAGCCATTGTACAAAATCTGTGAAGCCTCCAGAGATAGAAAACTTTCTGCCTTGTCTTCGAGATATGGATATCAATTTTAGGTACAGTAGAACAAACATGATACCTTATGCTTCTATTCGCAGGTTTTACCACCCATTCTTTCAGTCAGAGATTTGCCAATGTTGAGAGAAAAAAAACTCTTATACCGCTGGATCATGACACATTAATGCTATAATTAAAACCCTTACATAATTATATAATAATGTAATGGCATAATATATCATCATACACAGAAATAAAGTTCCAATGATACTTAAAGGGTCCTGTCAGCCCTATCAGTTAGACCTGACTGAAAAACAGACACCATGCAAACCTAAAGCTATAGAACAGCAAGTTTGAATGTGCTAGTTTTCCTCTCTCTGTTATCTTTATTAGAATCTGTGTGTGAAAGAGAGAGAAAGAAAGAGACAGACAGAACGAAATAAAGACAGATAGACAGGTGTTTTCACAAATTATTTTGTTCTTGTGGGGTCAAGTTTTGTTTATGTGATCACTGCCTTGATAGCAGATCTTCCTTCTGTCCTTCAAGGCCATTCTCTTTGTTTACTGCACCATCCTACTTTAAGCTTTTAAAGTAAGCTTTTAAAACATTCACAATTTGCCTTTCTGCCATGATTCAAGTCAAAATCCATCAAAGTTTTCATTTTGCTTATGGAAACACTAAGGCTAGGAGCTGCAAAACTCTGGACATTTGATGGTGGCAAATTTCAGCTTTGTCTTTTCAGATTGTTGCCATCTTATGATAATCTGTATTATCTTAGCTTAGAGAATACTATTTATTTGCCATTCAAAATACATAATAAAGAAGTTGTGATAGCTGCAACATTAAAAATGAAATAAGAGAAGTTTATTAACTCTTTCAGAAACAGGATAGTGCAGATCTTTCCAAATTTTGCTGCATTATGTCTTTCAGTAGCTGTAACAAAAGAAGCACACATTAAGGATTTGGGAGTTGTAGTTTATTTGAGAGCCCCAGGACCCATGCCCAGATGTAATGGCCCTAAACTCCCGTAGAAGGGTGCTCTCCTTTGCATCAGGGTTCACATGACTCTGAAACCAAATGGCTGAGTTAGCAGCAGCATGCTTACTGAACTGAAATGAATGGGATGAGCAGGTCAGTCGGACGAGCTAATCAGTACTCTTCTGATTATGCTTCCAGGACATATGCCACATACAGAACAAGCTCATGGCCCATTGCCAACACAGAGACCAAGGATGCCCTGTCCTTTCTGAACTATTGAACAGCATCTTTAAAAGTACAAGGCACTTCTGCAACCTTATTTTCTGTTTTCTCTTCCATTTAGTTATAATCACTCAGGACATCTCAGTTTCTTAGACAAATGGGAAAACAAGCTGCTGTTTCATAATTGGGATTGAGATCCCTTTTCTCTATAAAATATCAAATATGTGGTAGCATAGTAATGAAAGACAATATTACTTTGGAACTTCAATTTTTTTCTATCTTCATAGTTCAAAGCAAATTTTGTTCAAAGATTCTAAATATCCTAAAAAGAAATGAAAGAGGAGAGGAACCAGAATAACATCTCATTAATTAGATTTGATTTTAATTGCAATAAGCAGATTTTTATCCCTATGGAATATTTATAGATCAATTGAAATTCTTGAGATTTTATACAATATTCAAAATACAAAAAGGCTGCACCTTAAACTCATTTTTTTGAAAATATTGCATTCAGTGGGATTACTTCTGAATATTCAAATACACTAAAGGATAACACAGGTTTGATATTTTGAAGAAACAATGCTCTTATCACATAGGAACTAAAGAAACAAATGTATCTTTAAAGACAAAAGCATAATGTTTGGCATCCAAGAATATTATTAGAAAAGAATAAAATAAATTTAGATCTACAGATCACACTAAATAATAAGTTATCTGCTTCATTTTGATTTATAACCAGATACTAAGCTTTGAAAACAATGGTTTATAGTTTAGTGTTTATGAAGTAGGCTACTTTTCTTGTTCAACAGACCATAGTTAAAAACATAACTTAGTATAATGTGTGAACTCAGCTAATGTGCATAAGGTCTCACCAAATCATTTGTACCAACTGGGTATTATCTTCAGCAATGGGCATTTTGTTTAATCTGAGAAATAAATCTATTTTACAATTCATTTTCATCTCCCTCACACCATGGATTTTTGTTTTAAAAAAATTTAAATGTAAGTTTAAAAGAGAACACAATACAACAAGTTTCCTAAAGTATAATTATATAAGGAACTACATTAATGACAACTATGCTTTGGGAAAACTAGCTTAAGGAATTTAATTTAAATTTAAGGAAATATTGGATAAATATATTATACAGGTATAAATAAGGTATGTGCCTGTAAAGTGTGTGCATATAGTCCTTTTGTATAAAAGTCCACCCATGGTTAATTTATGCTTTCTCCATTCTATGTTTACAAAATCATAACTTATATAGAAAACTTCTGTTGATATTGTTAAATACTTGGCAGTCAGGCATTCTTAATTTCTTTTGTAAGTCATTCAAGCTATCAATTCCTTGGTCTAAGGTTCATGTGTGAACATCTAAAAATATTAACCCAACTGACATACTAATTTAGGGTTAATTCTCCACTCAAGTATAACTTTGATAAGGTCCAATGTCTGCATATAAGTTAATCATTTTTGGTGCAAATCTTCAGTACCTTTGGAGAGACTTAATTCTACTAAAAAGTAATGGCTGTGCATTTCCTTTCTGCACACAAACCTTAGGCATTTACACAATATTTTCAAAGAATGAGTCTCCATTTATCTGTAAAGAAGAGCAATGGCACCGGAAAAATTAAATTTAAATTGCTCTTACCACAACATAGCAGGAGCAATTTTCTGATATCATTTTACCTTTTTACCTTTCTTCATTGCACAGAATGTTTAAACTCATGTTTCATTTTCAGGGATCTGAGGGACATTATTTTTCAATTACAATTTTCCTATACTTTCTTATGCAAGATATATACTACAGATATTGTATACCCTGATCAATAGCAAATATTTGAGTAAGCAAACTGATCTTCATGTGCTCAGCCAATATGGATGTAGTTGGACCCTGTAACTGAGATTCAGATGGGGTTCATGAGAGCAAGTAGATCTATGCCAACTAGCTCCCATTTAAAAACTTGCTGCATGTTACAAGAATTGGACCAAGCTGCATCCATATTGGCTGAGCACATGAAAATCAGTTTGCTTACTCAAATCTTTGTTATTGATCAGGGTATACAATATCTGTAGTATATATCTTGCATAAGAAAGTATAGGAAAATTGTCTAAACTAGGGGCAGTGATTATCTGGCCTCAGATACTCCAACATCCAGGATTCCACAAACTAACATAATTAATGATTAGAGGTACTCAGAAAATGGAAGTTACTTAGTTAAATATCCCTCAAACTCTCTAAAAATGAAATGAAGTACAGATATTAGCAAGCACCTGAGTGCTTACATTTTTTTGTATATCAGCACAAATTTATCTTTGCAAAAATTATTTGTAGATTATGCCAAGGCTAGTTTCATCATTAGAAAAGATTTTGGTTCTTATAAAAGGTCAGTACATTGGACGTTATTTAATTCATTGTTGTGAACTGGGGAAAGATGCTGATGGAGGTACCTGCTTCGTGTGCCAATGAAAGTAACTACTTTGGATATTAGATGAGTGAGTGGAGGTGCCAAATAGACTGGCCCAAGTTTGGCTGCAGCTTTGAATCCATCAAATCAATGACATTTTATCAGGAGAGGTTTCTCTAAAAGAAAATCTTTCCACTTTTGGCCTTATTTTTCTAATGGAGCTTGCTTTTAGGTAAAGTTGTTTCATTGGAACAAGGAAAACACCTGGAATTGCTCTCATGCTATTCCTCATTTTTGTAAAGGATTACATCCCTATTATTTGCTTTGGGAATTAAACATCTCGGGGAACCTCAGGGTTATGTTTATCCTTTTTCTTTAGGATGCACTTTTTAGCTTTTCTTTTAGGAAATCAGTATAGAAAGCAAAGCAATGCATCCTACAACTGTCTCAGAAAATATGTGGGAAAGGTTGCAATTCTAGATACAATACTTTAGATGTTTGTCCCATTGAAGGTCATCAGATTTTGCCTTCTGCTTAGAACTGCACCTTTACCTAGCAAGAACCACTGTTGCATTTTCCTTTCTAGTTGTATCAGAATAAAGATTTGTATTTGTATTTGAATAGGTCAAGGTGTTTGATTTTTTTTAAAGGAAAAGTAGGATATAAATGTTTTGAATAATGAAATAACGAAGTTAGTTATCTTCTTGAAGAGCTCTGATGAAAGACCCCTGTTAGGACTGTGGTAAGAATGCACCCCGACAGACACACAACTTTTTACTATGCCCCCCCCAAATCATAAGAATAAAACCCAGAAAAAGAAATACCAAAACAATGTTTCACTCATGAACCCCCTGGCTATTGCTAAAAGTGGAGATATTGAATCAGGCCTGTTGATTCGCAAAGAGAGCTCAATGGAGATAATAGACAGACTAGAGATAAGGGGGTAAAATTAATTAATTAAGTTGTTTGACAGGATTAAAACCCAAAGAAGTCAGTATTTTAGAGCCATTGCTAGCCTTTGCAAAACAAGCTAAAGAAATCTAATAAGAGAAGCACAAATGCTGTAAATTGCATAAAAATCCATGTACTCGTCAAATAAATTTCTCAGCTGTCCCAGAACTGCATGCTGTTGCTGGTTCTGCTTATCATTAAACAAAACCTTCTTTCTTAAGCAGCCTTCATTTTATTCCCAGCTTGGAATTGGACCTGATTTTTCTTCCAACATGACATAAAAGGAAGGTCAAGATGGTACCTTTCCATTTCACAACTGAATGCTGATTCATGACAATATGCTTTTCTTATTTATTCAGAATTATTTTGATTTTAATGGAGGAAAAGATTGTCATTAAATATGGTAAGAAGAAAGGTGGAAAATCAAATAAAAATTGTTCTCTTAGGTTTTTCAGTCTTAACAAGTCCTAAATGCAACAATAACAGTAATATGTGGAGTGCCTTATTACATGGTTCTGATAATTCCAAGGCATTTGCAAACCAACCAAAGGGACACTTTTAACAGCATGTTCAAAATTAGCATATACATAATGGCAAGCCAATACAGGTAGTCCTTGACTTATGACCACAACTGAGCCCAAAATTTCTATTGCTAAGTGGGATAGTTGTTGAGTGAGTTTTGCCCCATTTTATGACCTTTCTTGCCACAGTTGTTAAGTGAATCATTGAAGTTGTCAAGCTAATAACGTCGTTACTAAGTGAATCTGGCTTCCCCATTGATTTTGCTTGCCAGAAGATCGTACAAGGCGACCACATGACCCTGGGACACTGCAACCGGCATACATATGAACCAATTGGCAATCATCTGAATTTTGATCATGTGACCATGAGTATGCTACAACTATTGCAATTGTGAAAAACAGTCATAAGTCACTTTTTTAAGTGCTGTTGTAACTTTGAACGATCACTAAATGAACTGTTGTTAAGTCAAGGACGACCTAAAATGTGGTGTTTGAATTTATGTGACTGCATTACAGCTCTTGAAATAGGCATTACTGCTGGCCTTTTTGTAAACTATTTGTCACTGTTTTTCCCACTTCTTTGAGGCAGGGAAAATTCCAGGAAAACAATGCAGGGTAGCTTCTTTTGTATATGAGGACAGAGCACTTGACCGTACTTTCCACTTTACTGTACTTGTTCTAGTTAAAATGTAAAACTCATAAAAGTAAATGAAGTCAAGTACAACATAGCAAAACCACTCTGTCAAATTGGATCCCCACAAAGATACCTTTCATCCAAAAACGTTTAATCTTCAGCTAACTTCCAGCTCTCTCTTTTCCCTTCCCCTCCTCGTCCACAGTCTTCCCAACAGCATGCATAATTTGCCAAATGTTAGTTTCAGATTCTATATTTCCCATTTACAGGATTATTCATAGCCCTTAAACATATGAATGTTGTTTTGTCTAAGCAGTAGTAATTTCAAGACTAAATTGTATTGATAGGCAGTAAACAAAGTGAGCCCCACTGAAATTAATTGTTTTGATGTAGCACCAGCGCTAGTGATGCCATAGTAGATTAGGACTGGGGGTCACCATGGCCATTTAATCAAGAGCGTACTATTTCAGATCTTTGTTTTGCTAAAAGAAAGAAAGATCTGCACTCCTGGAAATGCTACTCTGCCTCGTTTCCTTTCTGATTCTCATTGTCATGCTTTGTGTAACTAGCTAAGTTGATTTGACACCCACTGCACAAAAGGTTGTCCCTTCTGTTCTATCTATCTTAGCTGGTACCAAGAACAGAGTTAAAAAGCAGCAGAGCTGGGAAGACAGTGATCCCCCCCAAATATACAAAGGCATACCAGAGGGAATAGTCATCAACATAAAGTGAACAAGCACCCAGACTATTGATTACATGCTGCTCACAGAACACTGGGCATTCCTGCCAACTTCTTTCCACTTGTATGCTGAGTTACAGACAGCATGTTATACTTTGCATCATCAGTTTGATGAATAATGCACTGATAAACACTGAAGCCAATATTCTCTTAGAGCGGAGAAGCCAGATGTCATCTGGACCTCCAATAGTTTTAACCCTGGGCCAAAGACAGACACTGAAATAAACAGTAGACTGCACCACAGAATGGATAATTCCTAAATGCAAGATTATGTACAATATCAAAGTAGTTGGGAAAGCATTTGGAAAATAACGAACTCTTGTAACTGTTCTTGTTCCTTCACAAACGAGGGAAGTAATTTATCTATGTTTCCAGAGCACAGTCTGCCTAAACAGGTTGCTTCTAAATCCTGTCCCAACCTGAGGCCAGGAACTGGATTTAAATTTTAGAGAAGGCAATGCAGTACAATGCAGATGAGAACAGGACTGAACCAAGACAATGAGTCTGATCAGCAGAGAGGGAACTTTAAGGAAAGGGAAAAATGTCAAAAAAAATCTTCACATAAAGGATCTTTTCCAGGTAGACTATGGGAAGAAGAAAATTAGGTGGTAACCTTAGAGAGAGAGAGACTGCAAAATATAAATGTACTTGCAACTGCTGTTAAGATGATTGGATACTGCTTCTTTATAACTTTTTCTCTTTCTCTTTCTTTCCGCTTTCTTTGCATTTTTTTCATTTATTTAATACTTTACTTCCTCTTTCTAAACTTGTATTGTTTTTATTGTCTTAAAAAAATAAAAAATATATCCAAACTGAAAAAACAGTTTTCTTTTTAAGATTATTCTGTGTGCAAATGTGTTGGACTATAGTTTCCATAATAGCTAGCATGCTCATTTAGTCTGCAGGCTGATATACAGTATTTATGGACTTTCTTCTCTATGCTGCTGCATCTGAGATATTTCTAACCAACCAACCATTTTGACAGTATTAAAGAAAATAGCTTTGTAGGTCCTGCAGTTTCTGTCAAGCCAGTGAAATTCACAACACAGGCTACCTGCAACCTAATTTGACAGCTCAAACCAGGGGGGGGGGCTTCTTTAAAAACACACAGCACAAGAGTTTTGGTCCAAATGTTTGAAAATCCATCTGAAGCCAAAATGAAAGCATAAGCAAAACTTCTACCATATGTAGTTGAGGACAAACCATGGCTTTTATTTTGAAATGATTGGTTTAGCCTTGGTCCAAGTGAAAGGCCATCTCATAGCTACCTGCTTTTGCAGAATGTAAAGCAGTTAGATAGCAGCATATATTTTAATTTTGTTGTCTGCATCTTACTCAAAGATAATGCTAAATCTGCTAAAAGTATCACGTGAACTTACCAATATAAGTATGCAATATATGTATTTGGCCTCAGAAAGGAAAAATAGGACCAAAACAGAGGGAATCTGCAAGCACATCAAGAAAGAATTAGTGTTAATCTAAATTATTTTGAACTGTTGTTGTTCTTTAGCAATATTCTTGAACCACAATTTTCAACATGCTATAGATAGATGGATGGATAGACTGATAGAATAGTACTCACCGTGAAACAACCTCGTACTGATGATATGATGGCCATTATTTTAAATAAGAAAAACATCATCAAAATGGGAACTACATATTCTAATGCGTAGGCATAGATTCAAATCTATACATAATTACTATAATTAAAAAATAAAATACCTCTCAGCATAATAGGGAAGACAATAACCAGATGACCTCATCTGTTCATTCTGCTATCCAGATGCTAAATGTGGTTGGGCAATTTCAAAGTCACCATTCTGATTTCTCATCTTTAAACTAGGTTAGGGCTGTACAGTCCTACAAATAGAACTGTCCGCTATAAAGTAGGGCACAGGAACACATTAAACAGTGGGGAGCTACCAAATTGAAAATTGCTGCTTAAGAGTGTACCTGAGGAAGAAAAGAAATTGATTTCAAGCTTTTAAATAAATTGCCTAAATATTGGAGGATATCAAAAGACCCCAACATCATGTGCCAGAGTTTCTATAATAAGTTGGCACTTCAAATATGACTCAGGGAAGGCAGCCTAATTATACTTAAAAAGGCTTTTTGGCCTTCTAAAGTCTGCATGTGCCCTATAAATCAAAGAAATAGTTCAAAAAGAGTAACTTGCCTGAAAACATGATCCCCATAATGCTGCCAAGAACAAGGAGTTCCCTAATAGTTTGTTTAGCTAATAGAATATGTAAAATCTGAAAAGGAAATTAAAATCTAAAATAGGTTGAAAAACTATTTTCTTCAGCTAAATGATGTGTTGGGTAAATACTATGGCCATGGCCAATTTAGTTCCCAAGTCGAATTTGTGCACTACTACTTTTAGAACATACTATTTCTAAGAATAAATCTAACTTGGATCAAACCAAGTTAGAAGAAATGTGGTATGGTACTAAGTGTATTGTAGTGCTCTGAAATGCAAGAGTGGAATCAGCACTTCCAGCTGAAGAAAAATGTGTAATGAGATTCTGGAACTGACATGGAAACCATTTCATTAGAATACCCAGTTTTGGTCTGATCCTCTTATCCACACCAAAGCATCTCTTCATTAAAACGAGGGGGACAGGGAGACACATGTTGAAGAGCCCTCAAAGATATATCTAATGAAATGTCTTTCAAAGAACAACAGATCTGATTCATTCAGGCCACAACTAATCTATTTTTGAACATTATCTCACAGTTAACCATTGATTTATTTGGATGTATTTTCTGAAGCTAATAACCTATTTCCAGATGGCAAATTGAAGCACTATGGGGTTAGAAATATAGCACGTCTTGGCTAGCTCATTCTCTAAAATCAAAGGGACAAGGAAAGTGTTCATCTATCAGAAAGGAACAGGGTTCTGTAGATCAGGGGCTTAAAGGTTATGAGTATAATTTGCTCTCCCAAACTTAGGCAGAAAGAGAGCTGACAAGTGGGAGAGAAACTGAAGTAAAATATCTGAGGAGAGCCAGGTAAATGAAAACACAGCAAGGAAGTTCAGGAAAATAATGGAACCAAACTTCTTCCAAATCACAATGGAATGTAGCAAATCCTCATCTTAGGGAATGGGTGGGAAAGAGGGACAAGCAAGAAGTTACTCAAGAGTCATAATATTGCTCTTCCATTAGGTCAGCACAAAAATCAAGAAAATCAAGGGAGCAGCTCTTGTATAAAACTGTTAGTGAGGAAAATTACATGGGCTGGGAAAGGCTTAAGACAAAATGGTAGATTAAAACAAAAATAAAACAAAGCAAAACAGAAAAAAACAGATAGGTCTGAAAAATAATTTGTAAAGAGACAGAGAGCCAGTGACTGTAGTGGAATTTCAATTACCCTGTCATTGATGGGTATAGCAGCAATACAGTCATTAGAAATGGGATGCATGTTTCTAAATGTAATACTGGGCTATTTCTTCTGTTTGAAGAGCAATCAACAGGACTAGAGGCTATTCTGGACTTCATCCAAGGAAATGAAAGTAGGTGAAATGAATAGCATGATGCTAATAAACCCTTAGGGCTATGTTATCATAATATCACCAGATTGGAAACACTTCTGAGAATATTTGTATGTGAATGGTTATCAAAGTACAGCACTCTGTCTGGAATGAGTTGGAGAAAGTTGATAGGAAACAACTGTTTGTGGGCTGTAAAAAGGGAAAAGTATGCATTAGTTTAAAAATAGAAAGCCTGTGACATTTCTATTCTCTTTAGCTTTAATCAAGGTTGAAATAATAAGAAAGAGAAAGCAGTAGTCCCAGGAAAATGTAATGCAGGTATCAAAATAACTTTGTTATTCAAAGGACAAATGCCCCCGAGACAGAAATAAATGTGGCAGAATCAAAATGAATTAAAAACATTATGGGAAAATATTATGAGAATATTAACAAATAACAATCTATAAATAATGTTTCTATCAAAACTAAAGCCATGTTACCCCTGTATATTAGGGATATGCAATACTTTGGATTTGATTTCAAAAAGATACTTCAGAACATGTGGGAATGCAAACCTAGCACTAGTCTGAAACTGTTTAAAACACTTGTATCTTTTCCCATGACAAACACAGAGCAGCCCATGGTATTCAGTTTCCTAAGTTAATGTGGTGATGAGGGAAATTCAGAATCCTCTTTTGGCTGGACTGGATAAAGCTGGAAACTCTTTGCAGATCATCAAATCTTCTGAAGGTGAATCAATATATTGATCTGTGACATATACGCCCATTCACACAGAAAATGACTTGATTGAATTTTGACTTCTGCTCACTGCATTGTAACAGCTAAAACCTTAACAATTCTCTCCTAGGACTGATCATAGTTGCGCATTGGTCAGGTAACAGCTCCATACTTTCTCCAAAAAATGTTGCCTCACAGTCCAAAGATAGCCCACACCAGCTCCTTTCTTTTCTTCAGAAGCTCTTTTTAATATCTAAACATTTCTGTACTTCTATTGAAGGAAATAAGGATTTGTTTTGATACTAGGAATAGTAGAAACAATAGCTCCAAGATATATCAAAGAGGGTAAAATAGGAATAGGCAGACTTCATACCTGTATAGAGTGTTTTTGTTCTGGACCGATCAGGTAGATAGACCTGTATGTTAGTATGTTTGGCATTTATTGGGTTAAGCGCTGTATTCTTAAGAGATGGCTTATGGGTAATGTAGTTTAGCTAGTCAGCTATCTCATGTAAGCAGGTCAGTAGGAGGAGTTACTAAAGTTCATTACACGATATACTGGCTACATGCCAGTTCAGAATGTTCTTTGTCTGAGATAAGCATGGGGTCACCGCAGGACTCAGATGGTCCCATTCCACGTTAGAAGTTGGTATGGAGGAAGTATTAATTTCTTACCTATAAGGATGAACAGATGTACAATATCCAGAAGCAACAACCGTAATTGCAAGTATTTCTGAATAAAATATCTGTTTTATAATCATCTTTATTGAGTTATCTGTATGATCTGGAATTACAAAGCATCTTAGCTCTGAACAGTTTTCTTTTTCCTCTTAGAGAAGCCTGCTCCTGTCTCATCATGCTGGACACATAGTCAGAATGAGAAATGAGGCCAGAATCAAAGATGGCTAACACAGCTATGTTTATATTCCTTTAGGACTGTTTTCATCTTTTACTATTATTATTAAGCACTAAGAGAAAACACATTATGGTTATAACTCTTTTTTGTTGTTGTTGTTGTTGTTGTTGTTGTGTCCAAATCAGTTTTTGACTCCTGGCAACTATCTCAATAGGTCTCTCAAATTTTCATGGCAGATTTTCAGAAATGATTTGCCACTGCATTCTTTTTAGGGCTGAGACAAAGTAACTGGCCCAAGTTGGCTTCATGCCTCAAAGTCTCTGGGTCTAATGTCTCTGGCCTAATGCCTCTATAATTCTACAACTCTTATAAATTTAATTATTACTCCAAGTACAAGTATTTCAGAGTGGATTAAGACTACCAGATTTGGTCTGCAAAAATCTGAATGGCTGTTAGATGTCAGCAAAGAATTAGAGTTTTCTGTATAGCTTTGCTGCTGCCAAGTGGCCACCCAGATTGCAAAGTCCAAATCTGGTAAACCAGATATCTTTATTATGTTATTTTAATATCTCTTTATTATATTATTTTAATATCTTCCTGACAATGAGGACAATCAACCAGTGGAACAGCTTATCCCCAGAAATCGTGGGCACTCCATCACTGGAAATTTTTAAGAAGAGACTAGACAATCACCTGTCTGAGATGGTATAGGTTCTCCTGCTTGA
Source organism: Protobothrops mucrosquamatus (assembly GCF_001527695.2). Lineage (NCBI taxonomy): Eukaryota > Metazoa > Chordata > Lepidosauria > Squamata > Viperidae > Protobothrops > Protobothrops mucrosquamatus. The sequence goes on along the minus strand of NW_015387996.1, from coordinate 187,982 downwards.
GCAGGGGCTGGACTAGAAGACCTCCAAGGTCCCTTCCACCCCTATTCTATTCTACCTCATTCTGCTGCATTCATTATTATAATAATTTCAGATGCCGCTAACATATTCAGTTCTTATCCCAGGCCAATATTCTTGTTTATCACATCCTTATCATTTTCCTATGAAAATGAGAGTGAAGAATAGCCTGACTCTAGTCTATAATAGAAAATGTTAATACTTAATTCTTATTACTCTATGGTCATTTTCTTTATGTTTATTTTCGCTTTATTTAATCACTAAATTTATATCTTTCCCTTACTCCAGGAACTCAAAGCAGCAGACACAGAAGTGATTCTTTGAAGGTTTTCCCACAACAACCATCTTCTTGGGCATGTTGGGCTGACAAACAGAGACCCAAAAGCATCCAGTGAGTTTCCATGGGCAAAGTTTAGGTGGACTTGACTCCCTGGTCGTAATATCACATCTTAACACATTTTGCCAAGAAAGGTTCACCCCTGCATTGAAATTTTAGGTTGGATTTATACATTGTGCTAAGCTATAATGCTTGGTTTCATGTGTGGTATGTTTGTAGTTTATTGAAAAGAAGATAGTTAAGCGTACCGTGGCTTAGTGTGAATCAGTTTTTAGAGTTCACTGTGCTTTGTAGGGAGCCTGAGTTTCATTTGCCGTAATTCCAGATAAGTACAATTGTTCCTTGTTTAAAAACAAACCCTTATTCTTTATGCACTAGTCGAGATATAAAAGTTTTCCCCTCTCCACAGCTACCTTGCAAAAATCTTGTCTGTAGTAAAGCAATCATGGGGCCCATCTGATATCTATTCCCAGAGGAGCACAGTAAGTCTTTAGTGTAAAATATTTCCCATATTTTGGTTGAAGGATCTGAAACCTCCCATCTCATGCGTGCCAGGGAAAAAAACGGAAGGAGATAAATGAGATGCAGGGACTGGTGTCAAGCAAGACCTGGGTAGATGGAAAAGGGTTGATGGAGGAAGCAGCAGCTTGTTACAGCTTCAGGAGGGGGTTAGCTGTGTGCCCTTGGCTGGTGCTTGTTGCCAACTCCAGCATGTTCCCTAGCCAGAAAAATGGGGTGGCTGGGGGATGCTAAGTATGCTTCACTAACCAGTAGATCATACCCCCTCAGGAATGTGTTGTCTAGCTGGCAGGCTTGAAATGCACTGCTGAGTATTAGGAGAAAAATTCTGTCCTCTGTATGTTTATGTTTCTACAACCTTCCTCTCAGTTTTTCTCTGAGCTGCTAATGGCTTCAGCAGTCAAATTCAGCTCCAGACTTTCCCTACAATTCATGAAATGTTTGGTATTGCACACACACAGACACAAAAAAACCCTTAATGAGGATCGTTGGCCTCAGAATCAGAATTTCACTCCGAAATATCCCCAAGAGTTATATATCAATAATCTGTTGGATAAGGAAGGGCCAATGCTGACATAATGTACATAGATTTCTGACAGGGCCTAATTATAGCTTCATCCCTAGAAAAATTACATGGACTGTTAATTCTGATATAATGTTTCCATGTATATGTGTTTGAAGAATCATCCTGTGAACACCAAATGTTACATTCGGAGGGGCCCCAAATCTCTAGTATTTAAGAAGCAGTAAAATTATTGTGATTTCATCCATTATAAGGATGGGCGGACAACAGGACTCGATCTTCCCCTGCTGGATTGCAATGTTGACAATACCAAAGCCTCCTTTATAGCAGATGCTTAATTACCTGGAATTAAAATCTTTATCCCAGCTAAAGATCAGTGGCCTTTTTGAATATAAACCTTTCTAAAATAAGGGAATATACTGTTTTAAAATATAAACACTCAAGACACCAAAAATAATGAGGTGCATGTTGATTGTTTTCTTTTGCTAATTAGATTAAAGGAGCCTGTAAAGTGTTATAACTTAAGGATGATCAACACAAAATCACCCTCTGTCCTCTAAGGCATAGTTAGTTGGCTTTTCATTTGCACTTTTCAATCAGACACCCCACTCTACCTCACCCATATAGTAACTGATTTTCATGGAAGATTGAAACAGGTGGGGCAGAAAAGTCAAGATGGCAGTTGCAGCCAGATGACTGAATCCCATGCCTTTCAAATATATGATACATGTAAAATAAAGGGCAGGGCTTTAATTGCATGGTTTCAGCCACCATGTCTTTCTCTCCCCCATCCCACCCTGTGGCTGTTTTTAGTGACAGGAGGAAAAAGAGCCATTGTAGAATATTCAGCCTTGGGATCATAAGTTAGAGGGCCTTAATTTTGGACCTAGGTTTATTATTTAAATTAATGTACCTGTTATCTCAAATATACTGTATTATCAACTCTCTGGTATGGAAATCATTTAAAAGGGTGCTTCCCAAAGCCATAGCATAGGCAAAGCACCTCTCTTTATAACAGTATAGCAGCCATGCTCTTCAGCTGCTTCAAAGGTTGTGTCTGACTGTAAGCCCATTTGAGCAGAGCACAGTCTGTACCTGCACATGTTTGCAGAGAATTGGGGACAACCTCTAAATGCAGTTGCACCAGATCCAAAGATCCCTAGCAGCTTTGCTCCTGCTAACCTGTTTTATAAAGTGTTTCTTTTCAAATGTTTTGCATCACCTAAAAGTACATTGTTCTCAATGTTAATCCCAATTTTAGAGAAAAGAGTTAATGGCACTGTTGTTTTCATTATATTTTGACCAATGGGCTTATATGAAAGTAAAACAAATGGAAAAATGGCACAGAACAAATGCAAAGTGGAGCTGGTGTGTCAGCTGTCCTTCAGTCTTAACACCTTCTTTGTCTAGATCTGCTGCAGTTACCTAGCGTCTGGCTGGGTTTTCACAATACACCTATCATGGCCACATCGGATCCTGGTTCAGATGAGGAGGAGAACTCAGAATCAGGATGGGGATGGCATGTCTCTTCTGGAACATCCAGAGAGTCCAGGGGCTGAAGACGATGTTGCCCCAGGTCCCTCCAGCATTAAAGGAAGTGGCCAACTGGACAGGGAGCTGCCTGACTTCATGAACGCAGGGGAGGATCAGTTGCAGACAGGCAATGGCAGTGGCGATGAAGACAACGGATCCCCTCTGAAGAGGAATGGCTGCCTATCCCACCCGATCAGAGAATGGGGCATGGAGAGTGTAGTGGAGAGAAGCTCAGAGAAGATCTGCGAGGCTGCTCATGAAGAGCCTTGCCCTCCTCACAAGGAACACCTGGCTCAGGATGATTTAGCCAGCGACTGGGGGAGGGTGTGTTCCTCAGGAACAATAATTTGTCTCAGCATGCACTCCCCTAATTTTTGGAAACCTTGACTCGTGACTTCGACTCACGTTTCAGCCTTTGGATTTACATATCTTTATTTGCAGACTCTGAATCTGGATTATGGCTTACAGACCTTGCTTTGCCAACTCTACACCTGGTTTGTAGACTTAAACTTTCTTCCTGTTTGGGGGCTTGGTTTTGATGATATGGTTTATATATTTATTTGGGCATACTGCATTATGTGAACCCAGGAATTGTGTTTTTTTAAATAATAATAATAATAATAATAATAATAATAATAATAATAATAATAATAATAATAATAATAATAATAATAAGACAAAGCACTGCATGGCCAGTACATTAAAAAAATAGCTGGGAAAGCAGATAATAACAAGACCTGGCAATAGCTAAGAGCAGGAAAATTGAAGAAAGAGACCGAGGGACTAATTCTGGCTGCACAAGACCAAGCCTTAAGGATAAATGCATATAAAATCAAAATTGAGAAGACAGCAACAGGCAGTAAGTGCCACCTATGCAAAGAAGCTGAAGAAACAGTGGACCACCTGGTAAGCTGCTGCAAGAAGATCACACAGACTGACTACAAGCAGCGGCATGACAAAGTAGCAACAATGGTGTATTGGAAGATCTGCAAGAAATATCATTTGCCTGTAAGCAAAAACTGGTGGGATCAGAAAATAGAGAAAGTCACAGAAAATGATAAAATTAAACTGCTCTGGAACTTCAGAATTCAAACAGACAAGCACCTGCAACATAACACCCCGGACTTAACAATTGTCGATAAGAAAGACAAAAAAGTCTGGATAGTGGACGTGGCAATACCTGGAGACAGCAGAATAGACGAGAAAGAACTGGAGAAGATAACAAAATACAAAGACCTACAAATAGAAATAGAAAGACTGTGGCAAAAGCAAGCAAGGGTAGTACCAATAGTAATAGGTGCCTTGGGTACAATCCCAAAACAACTGGAGCACCACTTGAACACCATTGGCATTGACAAATTTGCCATTAGTCAATTGCAAAAGGCAGCCTTATTAGGAACTGCTTCCATCCTGCGACGATATCTGTAATACCATCAAACATCCACATCTGCCTATCCCAGATGTGCTTTTTTCACAAAAAAGCACTGATAATAATAATAATAAGGTTTAAAGTTCAGTATGATGAATGGATCTTATAATGCACCCTGGAACTCTCTCCATATTTTTAGTTGCCAAATCACATATTTGCTGATTAAAATGGGCCTCTTTCTATACACTTTCAACCAAGGCAACTGCTGGTTGGAACAACAGAGCATGGTACTTATGCCAGTAGTTTGTATTCTAATTCATTTACATGCCTTTATATGTAAATACTACAAATTATGAAAAATGGTGTTTGTCTGAGACCACCTGTATTGTAGGAATTATCACACTTTCATATTTCATAGAACTTTTTTATTAAGTAGAGTTGAGTAGCTCAAAGCCAACTTATACAATACAATCAGACTCAATATATATATATATATATATATATATATATATATATATATATATATATATATATATATATATATATATAAGCTTGAAACTACTTTTCAGATTTCAAGTGTGAGGTCTAAATTCACTGCTTTGGAATACTCTCCATATTAAAACTATCTACACATTAACAACCCCCACAACAGAAAATTGGTGTATTCACACAAATCTATCAGAATTGATAGATTGAATGTTGGATCAAATTTGTTTCTAATAAGTTCTAATTTACATTATTTTTTAATCTGCTTAGCTGAAGTGAAACTGTGCTTTGTAAAGTAGTGCTATCTTTTGAAATAATTAATAAATAATTTCTGTTTAAGTGCTGGTCAATACATATTGACCAGCATATCTTCGAGACCGCCTCCTGCCGCAGATTACCTCCCATCGGCCTGTACGCTCCCACAGAGTGGGTCTCCTCAGGGTGCCGTCGGCCAGACAGTGCCGGCTGGCGACCCCAAGGGGGAGGGCCTTCTCTGTGGGAGCTCCCACCCTCTGGAATGAACTACCCCCAGAGATCAGGGTGATCCCTGAACTCCCTTCCTTCCGCCGCGCCCTTAAGACATGGTTATTCCAGCTTGCGGGACTGGCCTAGGGGAAAATTTTTAGTGGGGGTTTTAAAATAATTTTAAATTACTTAGACCAATTATTAATATTTGTCTTTTAATCAAGTTTTAATCTGTAGCTTTGGTATTTTGTATTTTTATCTGGTTGTTAGCCACCCTGAGTCCGCAAGGAGAAGGGCGGGATATAAATATAAACAATAAATAAATAAATAAATATAATCAAAGGCATTTATAGGGAGGGTAAAATGGTAGAATACCAATAAAAAGGGAGGACTTCAATTACATGGGTGTGACTGTCTCTTAACATTTTTTACTTCTCTGTAAGGATGCTTTCATACACCATCTATTATTCCAAATCTTGGAGTAGTTCATTTTTTTCTCCTGGTAAATAGCAATAGCAAACTTCTATACCACTTCACAGTGCTTTACAGCCCTCTCTAAGCAGTTTACAGAGTCAGCATATTGCCCCCAGCAATCTGGCTCCTCATTTTACCGGCCTCAGAAGGATGGAAGGCTGAGTCAACCTTGAGCTAGTGAGAAGCGAATTGCCAAACTGCAGGCAGCTGGCAGTCAGCAGAAGTAGGCTGCAGTACTGCATTCTAACCACTGCACCACCAGGGCTCTACTTTTGGGAATTACACCAAGTGTTGCATTCCCAAAAGTAGACAGGGCCAAGAGGAAGAAGTGGCTGGGATTAGGCCTAAAGTTAAGTTGGATTTCTTAAAATTAAATTAACATTCTTATTATACCATTTCAATACTTAAATAATAACAATAATGTATGATTTAACATGATAGAAGAACAGTCATTAATACTTTCCCTCTTCTATTATATTAAAAATGACACATAACTGCTGCATCTGAAGTTATATACCTCTGCCCGAAGCTCAACCTTCTCTATGCCATTAAAGACTTTGTCAGATGGCATCAGAGGGAATACCATGCATACTTTGAAGAGAGGAGTGGAAGAAAGCAACTTTAGAATTTCACAGCCTTCTGGCAAGGTCCATGCTGTTTTACAGAACCAACCAAGCAAAACAAACTAACAAAAAATTAGTTAGTTCCTGAAGGAGATCTATGCAGTGATAACAGCAGCTTCGGGCTGGGTATAACATTGTATTGTAGCTGCTGTGAGTGGGATGTACAAACATTTATTTATCAAAAATTAAACCTTGATATGTGCATTCATGACACCACTCCTTGAAAACCTTAGAGACTGGTTAAAGGTTTTTCCTCCTTCCAACTTGTTCCAACCTTCCAGCCAAGTCGTTTATCTGTAGAGATGCTGCACAACCAATTTATATGGCCTGTTGGAGCTTACACACTCCTTAGTGGGCTTTCCTGTAAAAAAAAGGTTAGAGGAGCTGGCTTTCATTTTGCCCACAGACTCATGAAACCCTGTAGAAATTACAGCCTCGTGATAACGATCCAAATTTCCATGAAGCTTAACTCACAAACAGGTTGGAAAATATGTGTTCTTGGTTGGAGGAGTTGGAGGGGGGAGAAGAGAAGCAAGACTATGCATACCTGCACAGTATTATGCATTTATTATGCACAGAATGAGGGGGAGAGTTTAAAGAAGCAGTCACCATTGTAGCCACAATGCTGAAGCCACCTTTCTCATTGGATTTCCATACTGCAGAAAAGGGAATATCTGTTCACAGAAACACACATACATACATGCACACACGGTGTGTGAGTGATTGTATATGTTTATTTAAATAGAAATGTCTGAAAAACTGGATTGTTGATAGTATTGAAACAAAAGTAGAAGAAAAATGCATCCTAAAGCCTTGTTGTCTGGCCTTCACTATTCCCTTCCTGGTGGAAAAAAAAAGACAGAGAGAAATGCTAAAAGAAGGTAAAAAAAATTAGTCAGTTTATTATGTCCAAACTAACTTGTGTAAGATTTAAAGTTGTTTTTTTTTTACTGGCTTTATGACTTCAGACTAAACTAAGTATTTGTTCTAAGTAGCAGGCTCAGAGGGAGAGGTTTTAAAAGACTTTGCATTGTTCATAGAGTCTCTCAAGCAGAGTAAGGGTGGAATTCCATCTGTTCCATCCAGTTCAGTTCAGTGAACTGGTTCGCTTTCAGTGGTTCACTGGGCTGTGACACTTTGTGGAAATTAGACTAAATTAGAAAAAAGGGGGGAAGCTTTAGATAATCATTTAAGAGGCTGCATGGTAGGATTGCCAGAAAGTCTCATTGCCTCAGGTTTCTCCTTTTTGCCATAAAGGCAAATTTAGCACATTCCATTAAGGATAAAGGATCCTACCTCCCAGATTTTAAACCTGTTAAAACAGACAACATCGTCTTGAAATTAATAGGATCTGCTTCAGTGTAATACGCTGAAGCTAAAGTCTCTCTCTCTCTCTCTCTCTCTCTCTCTCTCTCTCTCTCTCTCTCTCTCTCTCTCTCTCTCTCTCTCTCACACACACACACACACACACACACACACACACACAGAGAGAGAGAGAGACAGATATCCTGCATGAACTCCTGGCTGATCCTTTCTCACCTTGTATGGCTGTCCACAGACTATGAGGGAATTAACAGCAAAATTGTGCTTTGGCAATTTGAATAGAAAGCATGGTGTCTAACTGATTGAATAGACTTTCATTTTGATTCAATGCCTTTTTTAATCAAGCAAGTCAGAATAATCCACATCCTTTGGCTAACTAGCAAAGCACTTCTCTTTAAAAAAAAAAAAAGAATCAAATGCCAAATATGAAAGTACATACTTTCTAATAAAAAGTTACACTAAAAATCAGTTGTATGCATAATTACATTGGTATAAATTACATTGATTTAATCAGGGTGCATATCTGTGAAAATATTAGTAACATCTAAACATGTTAGTCCTTCCTTAATCAAACCAGAATGCTTTATCACTGGCAATGTGATCTAGGAAGATTTAACACATGAGAAGCATCTATTCTGTGAGAGCAGCTTCACGATTTCACTTATTTTCTGGCTCATAAGAGCATGATTTAAAATGCACGAATGAGAATTGTAACAGTGAAACATCAGCAAGTGACACTGCTGGGATCTATTTTAGTTATGTAAGTGACAAAGGATTAAATGGCACAGCTACAACCAGGAAAGGAATCTGTAACTCCAAGCACCAATTAGCCTAGGAGAGACATAGCATACATAGCATGTATGCATACATAGCATATATAGCATGCAACAACAACAGTGTTTATTTTGTGGGAGAAGCAGGAATAAAGGGTTGATTTCATCTCCCCATTGTCCCTAGCAACCATGGCCAATAGTAATGGATGCAGAGAGTTGTGTAGTTCAGCCATAATTGGAGGATCACATATATTTTATCCCTTGCCTAGAAGCACAACATCCAGCAGTAACAAAAAAATAAATAAATAACTATGGCTTAGATCCAATGCTGTCCACCTGTCCATAGAATAGAGACCATAGGCAGATCACACACCTTTCAAGGTTAGGGTTGGGGTTCGAAAACCTTCCAGATCAGATTTGGTGGGCAGGACATGAGCAAAGAAGCCATCCTTAAGCATAGAAGCTGACTGGGTGACTTTGGGCCAGTCCCTCTCTTTCAGCCCAACTCACCTCACAGAGTTATTGTTGTGGGGAAAATAGGAGGAAGAAGGAGTATTAGGTGTGTTCCCTGCCTTTTACATATTTAAAAAGGCAGGATTAAAAAGAAACTTTGGCATCAGAGCTTTACTAAAGAAGCCCTTCATACCAGGTCTACTTATTTTGTATTACTATATAATAGTATAGTATAGTGTTAATTAATTGTATATGCTGCCCAACTCCCATTGACTCTTAGCAATGACAGTCCTCCAAGAATGAAATAAGAATTATATTTGGGGGCACTGTGACCAAACCCTTCCATCCCATCAGACGGCAATGGGACCATTAAAGTTATCTTTTTGTTCCTTTGGGTTATTATTGCTTTGAACAGCCTTCCCCATACGTACGTGTTACATTTTCTCAAGACATGACTTGAGAAAAGTTCACAAATTATGGTTATATGTTTGTTTTTATTTTCAAAACAAGTGGCAAAAGGACAAGCATTTTGTTGTAAATGTTTCTGTCTTAAATCCATCTTCTTCCTGCTCTTCTATTCTTTGTCTTATCTTTCTTGAATCTTTCCCTTTCCTTTTGAAACATTGTGACCATGTTGCCCAGCAAAAGTTTCATCTTACTAACAAATTAAAATATAGTAATTAAAAATAAATTTTATATTACAAAAATATGGTAATAAAAATAGCTGTAGCCCAAGTTAATAGAGCTACCTGGTTCTTGTAGGCTTTGTTGCTGTCTTCGGATGATATGGGATGTTGACTATTGACCCATACTCAAATGTGGCCAAAGTATAAAAATAGTCAGATCTGATGAAACAAGCACAGTAAGTTTTATTGTATCTACTTATTCTACCATCCTCTTAGTTGCTTAGAAATCTCTTCTGGAAATGATTGTACAAAAGAGCTAGCAATTATTTTGCTTTTGTACACCTTACTTCAAATCCAATTCTTTGTGTGACCCAACATCTCATTTTTTAGAAATCACAGGAGGTGGCAGCACTTAGCTGATACTAGTTGATCTCAAAAAAGCTAAGCAGGGTCAAACCTGGGTAATATTTGGATGGGTGCATCCATAAAATGTAAGAGTTGCAAACTAGACTTACAAAGTAAATGAATAAATTAAAAAAAACCACCAGGAGGCGGCAACAAACTAAATGTATGTTATTAAGATAACTAAGATAACAATATGGGCTTACTTGAAATTTACTTTATTTCCAGAAAGCTTATTTAGTAGCATATGTGGATGTGCTGGCTAAAGATTATAAGATGCAGTAGTACAGACCCAATGGACAGCATATACCAGTCCCTGGATCACAGGCACTACACTTTAAATTCCAGTTGAAATAGTGATCCACTTTGCCATGTTATTAAGCTTATCAAACATATCTCACTGGCTTCTGTATGAGACAGGTGTGGACTAGATGAGTCTTTAGCCTGCTTCCCCAAGACTCCTATTATGGTTTATGTTCACACATGGAGAATATATGATTAGAGAGATTAAATTGAGCAAATTGTATAAAGTATTTTAGCAGGAAGATAGATTTTAACAGTCTGTAGTGACTGCATTGATTTTTAGCAAATATATTTACATTAAAATGAAAGACAGTTCATCAGTGATAGTTTTCTCTAAATAATCTTGGAAAATATAAATTACTGTAGAAAAGTTTTTCTATTCACTTGATTTTGCTTTGTTTTTTTTAAAAGAAACTAGCACAAAATTAGCAGCTAGGAGTCCAAGGGAATACTAATTACCCAATTTAAATTTAAAGATATACTCACAATATGCTGCAGATAGAATGCTAAATGTAATTCCTACAAATCATAATTCCTACAGGTACTGGAAGCATGGTGATGGGGACAATTAGGATTTTTCAAAAAAAAATCTGGAAGGCACGTACTTCACATTTCTACTTATGGTGACCATTCAAAGAAATAACTGAAATAGAAAATAGATGTTGTAAGACAAAACTCTTTCAACCTCAGTAACATGGATTTCATACGCAAGTCAATATAATGCTTTTAGCAGTCATATGGAAATCGTCTATCCTTGCCTCCTGCCAAGATGTTTGTTGATCCTTACAAACTTTAACTCCCAGAATTCCTCAGCCAGGCACGCTGGCTGAGGAATTCTGGAAGTCCACAAGTCATTAAAGGGCCAAGTTTGAAGAGCCCTGGACTGGCCTAAATCCCTGGGATTTAATTTCTTTCAATTTGTCTCTATTGATTCTTCCCTTCAAATGTCTCTTTCTTTCCTTTCTGCTTTACTTGTAGAACTCTAGTAAAAGTTCTGTGGGTGAAAGAGATAAAACTTAACAAGGGCAGTTAATTTAGAAAGATCAAGTGTCCTCCTTTCACTCACCAATTATTTATCTCCGTTACTCCTTTTGCTGCCAACAAGTATGAAATAGAAAGGCAGATGATGTAGATTGTCATGATCAGATAAATACTCAAGAGTTTTTCCCCATATTTTGACAAATGTTTACCATAGCTAATAAAAAAAAACCTCTCAAAAACTGGAGATGAAGATATCAAACTGAAAGACATTTTGCTTTCTGGATTTATCCCAGAGTAGATGATTTTTGATCTAAGATTATAGACCAGTTTTCGGTATGGTTTCAAAAGTATATCCCTATGCCCTGATTGGTTTGGGATGTTGGGATCATGTCTTATGGGACAAAAACTGATTATAATTATTTGTAGCAGCTGCCAATAACTGCAATTCTACATTATGGTTACAAGAGTAATCTCTCCCGTGGGAACATGGTTTACAAAATTAAAAGAGTTTACAGAGAGGAAAAGATTATTGCCATAATAAAACTGATTCCTGAAATTGTGGCATGATGCCACAAACTTCTCTTCATGCAAATAAATACAGCATATGGGGAGGTTTGCCAGAATATGTTTCCTGTGTGAATAAAAGCTTATGCCAAAAATCATATATGATCTCTTGACAAAAATCATAGATGGCCTCTTGCATTTTTGCCCAGTGAAACAAATTGCCCAATAGACTTCTTCTGTGTTGCCTGCAGCCCAGGTAGCTTGCAATGTCTCTCATCAGCTTTTAGTAGGGGAATTTCCCAGTGTTATCTGAAGCTACTAAAGATTAAAACTGGCCTTTCAAATCCAAAGATATGCTCAGTCCTTCAGGGTTTGTCTGATGCCAGTAGTAACAGAAGCTATTTTGCAGGAGTCAATTAATTAATCAGCTCCCAGTAATAGACAACTGATCTACACTGTATCCTCAAGCAGAAAGACATTCAGAAATTGAGAATTCGGTCCATTTGGTAGATCTCTCTTGAAATGGGGAGTATTGCACTGGCCCAGTGTCTACTATCCCAAAAATCACAGGTTTCACTTTAAAATAGCTAAGTAAAGCTTATATGTGTGTTACATTCATGTAAAATATGAATGCTAAAGATATACCTGATTTAATGTATATTTAATATATACCTGTAATATATGTAGGTATATATTAATGCAACTATATAATGTATATAAAGCAAAAGAGAAATGTTTTATACCAAAGAAAGATATGTAGCATCCACTGACATTGTTGGAGGGAGCTTGGGATCAAGAAGCGAGATTTTTTGAGAACCAGCATAACTTCCTGGCAATGTTTGGCTATTGTTTTCTCATTAGTAAACCTATCCCAGTTACAATGTTTTTATTTGAATTTACAAAAAGAGAGAGAGAAATGCATTTACATTTCCCTGCAAACTAGAATGCAGAATATAATTTTGCAAAGAACAAAACACACAGTAATGTCTTTCTTGATGGCATTTTAGAACCCTACTAGCAATTCCAGTCAAGTGCATGCCACTCCTAAAATCTGACTTCAAGGAAGTTATTATTTACTTCCTGCACAGAATAACTTCAGAAAAGAAATTCTAAATTTTAAAGTTATAAAGTTTCCTTATAACTAAATGATCCTCTCAAATTTGGGACTCCTTTCATTGTTTCTGCATGAAAATGAGTAAAGGTCTGCTCATAGTAATACACCTAAGGTGTGATTGATGGCTAAAGTGAACTGATGCTATTTTATTTCCCATCTCCTGCTCTGACTTCTCTTTAACACTCAGGTAACTGTCAAAAAATGGACCTAGCTATTATGGATGACAAGGGGTAAATGCCTTCGTGTTGTCCTCCAAAGGTTAAAGTTTACTAGCTGAGTTGGAAGCCACAATCTCCAATAACCATTAATCCACTAAACTCCAGTAGGAGTGAACATATTTATTGCTGTAGTCACTAAAGGGTGAAATAAAGATTAGTTTTTAGTTAGGAACGCAAAGCTTTTTAGATCAATACAGACCCACTGCTGGAATCAATCTAAAGTTTGAAATTTTTAGGTAAAGATTTACAGGATTATTTTTTGCACTGTTAATATTCCAGAGGTAAAGGCAGGGAGGGGGAAGAGGAAAAAAGCAGTCTCTGCTACATTATATAATAATTAAATGGAAGAAATATTCACAACTTCATAACTGACATCAACTATGCACCTAGCAAATGAGTAAACCATCAGTAGTATGGACCATAAATTTGCCAATAAACAGGTAAAGCCAAAATACATTCATAAACTAACCTGATAAAATATTAGTAGCTACAATTGCCTATTTAAAAATATAAGTAATCAATAAACATTAATAATGGAATTGTTGTTGCATTTCTTTATTACTATGCACATTAAGCATTTCAATTATTTCTACTTAGTTTGATAGATAAATGTATGCATGTGGTTTATATCTGGCCTTGAGAAGAATATAGATTTGCTTTATAAAAGTAAAAGTCACTGTTTCTCAGTCAACTGGGAATAGATAGCTTGTTCTACCCCTCTATTGTTCATGTTTAAAGCATGTATGCAATTTATTATGTAATTTCTTCAGATCTGATAAAGTAATTGTCTGGCAAACCATGCAAAGTGTCTGAAGGTGGAGTAGCAAAATGACTTAATAGATCAGTGTCTGTAAAGATACTACTAAATCTTTTAGATGTGAGGCAGAACCCAAGTTATTGTGAACATTACATGCTCATACATAATGTGGCATTCCATGCATTAAATTCACTGTCTTCAACAAAGCCAATGTCAACATGTATTCTTGAACCAAACAGGCATTTCCCAATTACACATGGTGTAGATATGCTTATGTGCACTGTTTAATATTACTGAGAGAAAAAAAAGAAAATCATTGCTTGACAAGAAGGCAACTTCTTGCACATGGCTTATAATGTTCTCATATTATAGACTGTAGTATATAGCTTATCATGAATATCAGATACAAATATATTGTAATCATTTAAGCATGTTTATCTGTTGCTCAATTATTACATAAAATAATCTTACAACCAGTCAAAGGAGAAACATTCTATTTAGCTCTCTGTCATCCCTGAATATGATCTAACAATGCACAATGTAGCTCAATTATATGTTAAACATAAGCAAGTATAGAGTTCAGGACCTATAAGGCCCACATTATGGTATTTAATGATGAAAAAAGAAACCAGAGTATAAAGAGGAATGTATATGAAGTTTTGATGAGGTAGCCCATACATTCAGATGTGCATTGCCTGGACTTTCCTGAGAGGCAAATCAGAAAGATTACAATTGAAGGAGCGCCTGGATCCATCACTGTCCGTGGAGACACATGGGAAAGTAGAGTGCCTTTTAGTGGCTTGATTGAGATAACAGCTGATTCATGCAAGTCTTTGAGGGCAGGAATAACTTGGCACCAGTTTGGCATACACTGGTGACCTCAAGGGAAAAAAGCCTTCTCACGTTTGGGGTCCTGGCATGCACAGCACCTGTAGTTAAATATTTTGGAAGTTTAGATAAGCCATTCCTATTCTTTAAATGTTTTATATTTGTTATAAAGTGCTCATGCTACAGTAAGATAATAGATTTTACTTTTCTGTGTTAGTTATTGACATAATTTTTAGTGTTTCTTCCTTTTAAAAATATTTTAAACATTATAATCCATATTAATAATGTTGATTATTGGGAAATTTTAAATTATAAGGATATTCATAAATATTTTATTCAGTAGAGCTCATGAGAAGCAAGTGCTGAAAGATGCAATCTGCTTACCAAAAATAATAAAAGGGCTGTAAATTATTACTGCCTATACTCTCTGCAATTCCTTTAGAACAGGGGTCTTCAAACTTGGCCCTTTTATGACTTGTGGACTTCAACTCCCAAAATTCCTCAGCCAGGCAGGCTGGCTGAGGAATTCTGGGAGTTGAAGTCCACAAGTCATAAAAGAGCCATGTTTGAAGACCCCTGCTTTAGAAGAACATCAAAATCAGTTAAAGAGATATCCATTTATCTCTTTATATTTTTTATTTCCTTATGAATCTATAGAACTTTATAATGAAAACATTTACACTATAGAAAAAGTTGGAATTTATTACAACAGAAGAGCATCTAAGCCACGTGCAATTAAATCCAGCCAAAACAAAAGAGGTACGTAAAAATCTTTCAGATCCTTGATCACCTCTCTGTTTTTGTAGTCCTACAGAAGAATGTTTCACTTAATTATTTTGTTTGTAGTTAAGTTTTGCGGGATACAGTATTATGAGTTACCCTGAATTATTAATCTTATATTAACTAATGTTTGGAAACAGCAGCAAACATTTCCCAGTTATCATCAACAATTATTCAAAACAAAGCAATAACAGATAGCCAGTGTTTCAAAAGTAATCTTCTCAAAGAGATCAGGTCTTCCTTGAGCTTATAGCAGATCTATCTATTTTTATTCTTTTCAACCAAAGGAATGTTGAAAATAAATTGCATAAAGGACTCAGGAACCTTTTCTGTTTGTCCATAGCGGGATTACTCTGTCCAAACAGGATTGAACAAGACCAAATTTGGTTTGGTAGGAGAAGTTAGAAAAGAACAGACAAATGTTGCTAGAGTTTGTGAAGAAAAAAAATGAAATGAAAATGAAAAAGGAGAAGCAGTTGGGCAGTGGCTCAGAGAACTTCCAATTCCATTATTAAGTTCTTCCCCTTCTTAGTCTCTTGACTCAGAATGAAGCAGCCATTAAAGCAGGGGTGTCAAACTGCCGGCCTGTGGACCAGTTGCATCATGTGGAGGCTGTGCCCACCCAGCTCCGGCAATGCAAAAAAAGTCACGATACGTCACGACACGTCATGTGACGTGGTGAGTTTGACACCTGTGCATTAAAAGTTTAGAAAAAATTCCAGGTTGCTTTCCATATGCAACCTGTCCTGTGCATACATACAAACACATGAAGATGAAACACAATAAAACAGAGAAACAACCTCTGCTAATCTACCATCAAAGATACACCTATACACATACTGCATTAATCCTTAGGGAGAAAGGGAACACACATAAATAAATAAATGTGGATGCAACACCTGGCAAGAAGATAAAATACATACATAGGCAACACATGTATACAAATCCTGATTAGACATTGGGGAAAAAAGTGCATCCATACATATACTCACATTTTATTATTTATTTAGTGTATGATGAGAACATGACAGAAGAGAAGTGTACACACACAATCTACATAATTATATACAAAAACTTCTATGGTGGAATGGCAGTGGCCTCATAACTGAATGTCCAATTCAGTTATCCAGGTGATTGCCTCTAGTGTTGCTTTCTGCAGATCTTCTAGGGCACGGGTGTCAAACTCGCGACGTCACGTGACGTGTCGCGATGTATCGCAACATTTTTCCCATTACTGACAATGGGGTGGGCGCGGTTTGGGCATGATGCATCCGGCCCATAGGCTGGCAGTTTGACACCCCTGTTCTAGGAAAACAGAGAATGCACGTTATGGGCAATCTTGCACAATAGTTTAATAGTTTGCATATCAGCACCACAACTGCAACAAGGGGAACCTTTCCATCCCCATTGATAGTCACATATCAATGCATCATGAAAAGAGCAGAAATGCACACATATGGCTGCAACAGGTTACCTATTAAAATACACAACTCTTTCCCATGGCAACTGCTGGTGGAATAGATAGAAGAAATTACAGAAACTGGACTCTCTCTATTTCCAGCCCAAGAGAATATCATGTAAAGAGGCTCAGAAACCTGCTGTCAGCAGGAAAACTCTAAAAGTTGACCAGAATCACAACAAATTTGGTATAGTAAAAAAAGATTAGCCAGAGAAAGTTTATGCTAAAAAATTGGTCTGATCCTTTTATGAGTGGAGAAGAAAATCATGTTCCCAAGCTATGGTGTTGTTCAAATGGTTAGTATTTCTATGACATTATGAGCTGTCTTGTTCCTGACATGGGTTGGCTAAAGAAGTGTTGCAGAATGTAATTTCTGTGGGGATTTTTACATAGTTATATAATCCTGATGTTTTGGCTATCTGAACAATATTAGTATTAATGTTTGCTTTTATTACAAACATGTTTATTTTGGAATTATCTTTGTAATGCAAAGTATAACAACTGAAGCCATCAATTCATCACATCTAAGTTTGCAGCTGCCATAGGTCCGTAATTATTTTTGGTCTCTCCTGACCAAAGTCCGATTTCAGCAGATGATTGGATTATGAACATTTCTATAAACTATTATCAATTGCCTAAGGCATCCAGGTCCCCCGCAGTTTCTTACTGTAATTTATCTTTTTTAGAGTCCCATGGAAGTTGAACAGTTCACTATTTTTAAAGAAGATAACCCAATTTTCTACAGTGCTAAAGAACTATAGAAATTATTTCCCATCTACAATGTTCATATATCAACTAAGAAAGTAGCTAAAATACTTTAGCTATTCCCCCAATGAGATTAAGCCAAGATAGTGTAAATGTTGGGCCCAAATATGCACAGACTGGATATTTTAAGCTTTAATTCTAGTGTATTGTTGTTTTATTTTATCCATAATTTCCTACACAGAAAAAAGCAGTTTTAGGAAGTGGAGCAATTTTGCACAGTAAGTGGAGCAGGATTAGAACTTCCCTGTGATCGACACCCCATCAGTTCTGAGGCCCTTGGCCAATGAAATTCTATAAAAACTCAATACCATTGCAAGGGTTTCTATCAGTTTGTTCCACACTGGGTTGGGTTTTGTTTTTATGTGCCTTTCTCATTTACTTGGTTTACACTGACTGTATTTTTAAATTTATTCTTCTAATTAAAAATATTTAAACATTGAAAGCATTTTAAGTACTTGCATTTGCAAATCAAATTGACAATATTTAGATACATTTCCTACTGGAAAAAGTCAATAATTCCACTTTTTCCCTTGCATTTATTATTATTTATTATTATATAGATTTATTTTCACCATAAATCTATATAATTTTTAATTTTAATTTTTTTTAGTTTGCTGGCTCCATGTTTTATCTATGACTTTGCAGGCAGTGATCTGCTTCCCTAGTGTTCTTTATAGATATTACATTATGATAGTCTGTTTCAAAAGCATTTGAAACAGGTTTAAATAAGTTTATCAAATAAACTTAAGAGGTTTTAAAGCAAATCTACATTGAAGACTATATAATGTTTCCAGTTTTACAATAAACCAGGCTTTTATTAGTACCCACATAAAAATGCTGTATAAATTAAGAGGAATTTCAAATATTCTACAGGAGGTTTTTTTTTTTTTTGACAATTCTCTTTTTCTCTCTCCCACCATTATGGAGTGGGATTAACCATTTAACCTGATGCGATCCCACTTCTGTCTGGGATAATATTTAGTTTGATTGAGAGTTTACCTTCAATTTAGCACAGCTGAAGACATTTCATATGGAAATAAACCTGCACAGCAAAACTTCACATTTCTATAAGACTAACAAATATTTACAACAAAGGGGGATAGTAATGTCTTCTCCATCCATTTGTAGTTCCACATATAAATTTTTGTAAATCATCCAGGGGAAAAAGTTCAGCCTTTAGCATCTTACTGAGCAAATATTGGTGGGTAAAAACACTCTAAAACAAGTTTACTTGCCATAAATATATTGACCTCAATAAAGCTTATTTTTTTGCAGGTACATTATTGGTTCTATTGGTTTCTTGAAGGTTTGATGAAGAATAGGAAGCAGCAAAACCTGCAAAGGCTAGATCTCTCCTTTGAATATTATCCAGTGAAAGTAATATGAATACAAATTCAAGAAGAATAAATAATATAGTCAGAAAAAATAATTGTATTTGCACAATTTAAATAAAATAATTTGAAAATATTAAGAAAGTTATTTGCCCCAAAGAGCCAAAAAATGTTACAGAATTATTTCTTTCACAAAACTAGAGATTCTGAAATTAATAGTCATTCAAAAGTGATTTTAAACTGTACTGCAAATCTTGGCCTAATATGTAAATCTTTGGTGTCACTCAAGAGTAAGACAGTCCAGCTATATTTAACCCTTAAATTTATGAACATAAACTACTGATGCATCATTAGTGGCATGACATGAAAACCTTTATGACCAAAGAAACTGTCTGGAGGATAATCTGGTCCTTGTGAGGAAGAATAATAGGACCTTGGGCTCTTCCCCATTCCCCTTGCACTATGCCTTCCCAGTTCCTGTCTTGTTTTGCCTTCCTTGTTCTTCCTGGAAGCCAAAGCAGAAATGGCTCTGGAAAGAGCAATGCTGCAGGGGGGCAATTGGATCCCTGCAGATCATTGAACCCCCGCAGGCTTTTCCCCCATCCAACATTGAATATTCATCTACAAAAAACCCGATCCCTTTTCTGCTGGAGAATACCACTTTCTGACCACTCTATTTTGATCCAGCCTCAGCCTGCCTCAGCAGCAGGCTTGCGCCAGGATGAAGGCTCCAGTGAAGAACATCTTCCATAAATGGTAAATGCCTTATCTTGGAATTTGCACAGAGATTATTTGTGGATGGATTCTTAGGGTTTTTTGTTTTGTTTTCACCTTAGGTCTTAATCTTGGGAAATTTTATTTTTATTTTGGTGTTCTGCTTCTTTACAATACTCTGGGTAGTGCAATTGAAGCCCATTTCAGCTAAATAGCAAGGAATAAATGCTAAAAAAAATGTACACACCATATTATGTTATTCTCAATAACATATATAAAAAGGAATGTATTACTATTTTAAGATCTGTAAGCATGTTATATTTGCTGCAAAATTAAAAAAAACAAATACTCTAATAGCAATAGCACTTAGACTTATATCCCGCTTCACAGTGCTTTACAGCCTTCTCTAAGCGGTTAACAGAGTCAGCATATTGCCCCCAACAATCTGGATTTTCATTTTACCAACCTTAGAAGGATGGAAGGCCGAGTCAACTTTCAGCTGGTCAGGATCGAACTCTGGCAATGTGAGCAGAGTTAGCCTGGAATACTGCATTCTAATCCCTGTGCCATCATGGCACTAATTCAACTATTTACAACTATATTGGAGCAGATAGATACTATACTTTGGAGACTTACTAACATAATCATATAGACAACACTGTCAGCAATGGTCCATCCTTACTGGTCCTAGATAGATAACCTTTTATTGTCATTTTTTTTTTACTGTGGGCACATTGGCATACATTAAAAATGAAATTTTGTTGCTTGCTCTCAAAAGTGTACACATACATAACACACATTTAAACATGTTATATACAACATATGTATAAACCTACACCCTTACATATAAATAACATATAAATATTAATCACTGTCCATCTTGAATACATAGTGGAAAGAGGAAGGTTGAGAATTCACAAGATTAATATTGTATGGAACAAAACTGTGACTAAATCTGGATGTTCTGCTTCAGATACCATGAAGCCTCCTCCCAGAAGGTAACAAGGAAAACAGGCTGTGAAGAGGATGTGTAATGTCCCAGACAATCTTGCGGACCCTGCTCAAGCAGTGCTTATATGCTATGTTCTGGCTGGAAGGGAAGGAACTGCCAATAATATTTTCTGCCATCCTCACCACTCTCTGTATTACCTTCCTGTCTGAAGCAGTGATGCTTCCAAACCAGACCGTAATGCTGTATATGACAGGATGCTCTCGATTGCCCCTCTGTAGAAAGTGGTAAGGACAGGGGAAGGAAGATGTACTTTTCTCATGTGACACAGAAAATGCAGGCGCTGCTGTGCCCACTTTACCAGTGTCTTGCTGTTGAATGATCAAGCCAGCCTACTCGCTAACTGCACACCCAGAAATTTTATGCTGCTAACCATCTCCACAGGTGAATCATTAACACACAGAGGAGTGTGGCTGTGCCTGCCTTTTCTGAAATCATCCTGCCATCACCTATGGATTAGAGCAGAGCTTCCCAACCTTTCTGACACCAAGGACCAGTTTCATGGAAGATATTTTTTCCATAGACCAGGGTGGGGGTGGGGGATGGTTTTGTGTGCAATCTAGATCTTGCATATGCACAGATGAAGCTTCACTCACTTGCATGACCTGGTTCCTAACAGGCCACAGACCAGTATCAGTCTGCAGCCTGAGGGTTTGGGACCCTGGGTTAGACAATTCCCCAGACCAGATTCTAGATATAAAAGTCAAGCTGTAGAGAAGAGGAAGAATTATTTTAAAAAATGCTCACCACACCATTCTATAGGTAGTCATTTCCTATAACTTAGTGCAGAAATCCACTTAACTCTGGGCTATTGAGCATGTTTGGAGTTTTAATGCTTAATCAGGTGCAACAGGTGGGAAGGGGGCAATCCCCCCAAAAAAGAACAAAAATCAAAATCAGATAGGGGCTAGAGGCTGGAAGTTCCTAAAAGAGAGATCTGTCGGCACATTGGCACCAATAGAAGACTCCAGATGTTATGACTAGAGCTCCATGTCCAGCAAAAACAAATGTCTTGGTAAAGAGATCAGACAAAAAGAAAATCCTGGGCAACAAGTTCCAGATGTCCAAAAATGTTTTAGCTAGAGTTCTGTAATTACTGTAGTAACGAATTTTCCCAAAAGTAAGACCTACCCCAAAAATAAGCCCTAGCTTGATGGGGGTGGGTCTAATATAATCCCTACCCAAAAATAGTGCGAGGCACACGCCTAAAAATCAAGCTAGAGTGGGGGTGAGGGGTGGAGCTTAGCATTGCAGCCAGGCCTCCTATGGATTGACACTTGCCTCGCCGGAAAGAACAGCTTCATTCTGCATCTGAGAATGGAGCTCGGCCTGCATTTCACAGGGGCTTTTCTGGAAGGCCTGTGCAGCCAAGAACTGAGCTACGGACTGAATCCATAGCTCGGTTCTCATCTGCAGATGCCTTCCGGAAAAGCCTCAGACTGTGAAATGCAGGCTGAGCTCCATTCTCAGATGCAGAATGAAGCTGCTCCTTCGACCACATAAGAAGTGGACCGGCTGGGTGGGGCTGCCAGGGCTGCCACTGGGAGGTGAATGGAAAAGATATACACACCTCAAAAATAAGCCCTGGTGCCTTTTTTGGAGGCAAAAAAACCATAAGACTGGGTCTTATTTTGGGGGGAACACGATATCTAATTGTCATGCTTCCCATGGCAAATATGTAGTATCTTCTATTGGGATTTGTAATTTCAAGAGGAAAGGCTTTTTAATTCTTCACTTTAGCACTATTATGCAGAAAAAAAAACTCCTTAAAAAGGTTTGGAAAATAATTATAAATTCATATGAATAATATAAATAATAGGTAAGCTACTTCTCAGAGGCAGGAAAGAACACAGTCATGGAGCATTTTTATTTTGCAGTAATTTGTCATCAGTACAAGGTATAACATCATTTAGCATCACCTTGTAGTCCAGTAACGCAGGTTTTCCTAATCTCATTCATTTCAAAATGTGTCAGACTAAACTACTATCACTGCCTTCTGAACAAGGACTTCTGTTTGCAGATGACAGGAACAGTTTCCCATCATAACTGAGTTGCATCAGAGTGGGGAAAGTTGCTAGAGTTTCATTTGGATTTCAAGTATCTATTCTGTCATTTGATTGGATAGACTGGTGTGAAGAAATGAAACAAAGGAGAATCATTATTTCTACAGTATTGTCAAAAAATGTTATGGATGTCTTTCCATTTGGTGCGTCGTTTCAAGATTATATGTGACCCCTTTGAAAAACATTGTGTTGTGAATCTCATAACAGTGCCGTCAAGATGTGAATTGTACATTCATACTGGGTTCATGATCCCATTTACACTGCAGATGAGAGACAGTGTATATCAAAATAAATGTGATCTGATTTGTAAACATAATAATGTTAGCAACAGTAATTGCACAAGTGCAATATAAAACCTTATATTTTTTAGCAGAAAAGACACTTATGATGGCTGAAATGTGTTTAAGTATTAGTAGCTCAGGTTGGTAATTGGGCTATTGTTTGATCTCCGAGCCTGGTGATTTGGCTGCAAACGCTTTGTATCCATTTGGGAGGACATCTTCAGTGTGCTTTGAATTGTGCTCATCTGTCAGAGCATTGGCCCTTAAATAACTTTTTGTGTGATGTAAATTGGTATGGTGCTATTTGTCCGGATGTTTCTGAGTCATGGTCTGGTTTCTGGCTGTTTCATTGGCTGGTTGTTGTTGCTGGGGCATAGTCGTTGGTGTTTAAGTATCATTTGTGTGATGCAAATGGTGTTTGTTCGTTTGGTTGCCTCTGCACCATGGTCTGATTTTGGGTCGTTTGGTTGGCTGGCTGTTGTTGAGACGTAGTCTTTGGGGGGGGGTTGATTTTTACTGTGTGGTAGGATGCCTGTTTGTTCATTTTAAATGCTGCCCTCGGGATTGCGATTGAAATAGTTCTTTCATTCTCAGGGGTGGTAGATTGGGCCGATGTCAATGTGTCTGTTTATTGACTTATTGGTGGAGAACCAGGCTTTGAGGAATTTGCTTTCTCTCGATTTTGCTTGGGTTACACCTGTGGTTCCAGTTAGATCAAGCTTGTGTACTTCTGAGTTTTCATGGACAGACACAAGAGATAGCGGGTCGTGTCTTTTGATAGCTTTCTTCCTGCTTGGCACACTGAAGATGTCCCCCAGAACAAAACGTTTGCAGCCAAACTTATGATGGCTACTCAGTATCTGTTTTTTAGGTATATATCCACATGAGTGGAAGTAATGGAGCAATTGCTGGAAATGAGAGAAGTTCTCTACATTGCTTTGTTCTCTTGGTGAATAGTTATTGAGTATAAAAGAATTACAGTAGCATTTAATGGACATTTAGCCTATGTCTTTTGTTAGTAAATTTTTTAAAACCTAATGTTCATGGTTGTTCCTCATGTTGAATGATAGTTCTTTGGATACACAAGAGGAAAACTGTTGCTCAGCTGAATAGGCTAGAAAATTTTGGCACAATGAAAATCAATAACTCACAGGATATAATACTATATATACACTTTGTGCAAAAAAACTTAGGCTAGATATATTTTATAGAATATGAAAGCAGTCTATGGTCTATATATGGTCCTTGCCATCCTTCTTTTCAGTTTGTAGAGACCATTGAGATTGTAATGCCGGAATGTGGTGACAAATCATCATAAGAAGATATCTCCATTTTTCCAGCCAGAATCAAGAAAAATGGCAAACAAGCAAACCCACAAACCTCCAAAATCAAATTAAAAATTGACCCCATTCAGTAGAATGACAGTGATAATGTCCTTCTTAGTGAAAAAAATTACCTGTGCTGTTCTATAACCTGAAAAATGGAAATCTATACATTATACATACATTATACATACATACATACATACATAATTTGCATAGTATCTAGGTTTTATATATATAATCTATTTCCATAGAATATATGGTGAACTCACAAGCAATAACTCATTTTCCCAGAAGGTAGTGCTGAGATTTCATAACACCAAGAATGCAATAAAGGATTTACTATATTTTACACATCTCTTTGAAAATTAAATATTTTCCAGTATTAGAATTTTTGAATACTATTAAGTTTACTAATAAAGTGACCATCTATCACTTTTGCTGTAGAAGTGGTAAACATCTTAATAAGTAGCACTTTATCCTCTTAATTTGACACAACATGGCAAGTGATAGCAAATGTGTCAGATTTGGTCTTATGAGGGGGGAAAAAGGTTTTGTGCCTCTGTATAGACACACTAGACCAAGTGATGTATTTATCAGGTTATACTGGGTGGAAACTATAGTGCAGCCCAGATGCCTGGCAGCAGGCTGGCAAAGGCTGATGTCGACTAAGGCCAAAATTGTCAATGCAATTAACCCAAAACATTGGATGTTTTAACAAGAGCCATTTTAGAGAAAGCAAGATGTAAATTATATTACAAAATGTGTACAGTAATTTGAATCATTTGACATCAGCAGTATTTTTATGGTATTAGTGACCTCATCACAAACAGGGTCTACCCGCTTCCTTTATAATTCAACTTCCAGCTGGTTTCCTCCTCTCAGCATGTACTTTTGCATCATCTGCAAAACAAGAAGAAAACAAGGACATCTTTTCATCTAAAAATTCTTGCTTCAAATTCTTAAGATTTTTTTATTCCAAACTTCCTCTGAATTGCTGATCTTCAGCTTCCTTTAACTTCAAGGTTGTATTTTCTTTTGGAGTGACTGGAAATTTGACCACAGAGCTGCAAATTTGGGAATGTAATGTATTATGAGATCAATTGTGGAGACCCTGCCCTCTGCTTGAGTTCATGTTCATAGAAGGAATAGCCAACTATAAAGCAACTAAAATCAAGATCAAGAGAAAAGTTGAAAGGCTTTGTTTGGTTAAAGAATAGCCATCTCCCTATTTTTCAAGTGGTCTCCTGCACTGCAGTCTCTAGACTCCAAAAGAAATCTGACAATATGCTAATCTGATAATAAAAGTGACTTCTGATCTGTTATCTGTTCAGCTGACAGTGAAGTACAGAGACGGTTGTCTAGCCAGACAAAATGATAGAGAAAATATGCTTTCAAACAAGGGCATAAATCTCAGATGGCACAGATGAACTATTAAAATGGAATAGTTATAGTACCAATACTATGCACTAGCCTCATTTTACCTCTGTTCCTCCATCTTTTCCTTTCACAGATGCATGAACGAGGATGTACCCTGTCAAGCTAATAACATAGAGTTAAGAGGGTGGCAATATCTCTTCTACCTAGATCAGAGTTTCCATCACATAGGGAGGGGGCAGGAAAAAAAAAGGGCTAGTATGAATCTAGGAGCATATTGTACAGGCACCAAAGTTTGCCTATTGCACTTGGTGCCTGAAGATCATAAATCTATGCATGAGAAAGATGTAGTGGAAATTTTTGGGGGGGATTAGAGTTTATTTTTGTCATCTCTGTGAGACAGCTACTCATTCATCCAGATCACAGCTAAGAAAAAAAGCTGGTCACAGAAATTAGCAGTTTCAGCTCAGCAGCAAAGTCGCCAGCCTGTGAAGGCAGAGAGAAATTGACTAATTAGCAATGCGCACTAAAACTTGACGGTTCTTTATAGAGAGAGAGAGAGACGAGAGAGGCAGAGGAAGGGAGGGGGGGGTCGCTTTCTCCCCTTCTTTCTTCCAAAGATGTTTGAAATCGCAGTCATTTACGCTCGACAATTTTTACAATAGCCTTGAGCCATAATTTTGCGAGTCTCTCCAGCATCCATCCCCCTGTATGGTCTCTCTCCACTGGCCATGCACGACCGTTTCTCTCCCCAACCGTGGATTTCCTATTACTCTCGTTACGACTCACTGAGCCCCAGGCCCAAGGATAATGATGTGTTGTTTCTTGGTAGCATAATTTGTCACACGTACATTTTTTCTTCTTCTTCTCTTGCAGAAAGCTCTGCGCGCTCTCTCTTTCTCTCTCCCCTTCTCCCTCTCGTACATTTTCTTGCTGTTGCTAATTCATGGTGATCAAATGATGTACGACAAAATAAATTGTAAAGAGTGACTGCTTGGAATTGGGAACAAGAAGGTTTTTGTTTTTGTTTTGAAGGAGCAATCAAACCTTTAAAAAGGAAGGACAATTGATTTTTTTGGGGGGGGAGCTTAAGTGAACCTTTACTTTGGCAGCTGGTTGTGAAGCAGGTAAGTTTCTGGCCTTCGGTCTAACCGCCTTGGCTGTATTTTCTTGTGGCTTGTTTATTGTCGTGAAGACGATGTATGCGTGTGTATGCGCGCGATTTCTGTGGACGAGAAGTACGGAGGGGGGGCACTTGTATTGCACACACGTCTTTGGAGAATAAACTCGAATTGTAAGAAATGGCCAGAGGAGGGGAAAAAAAGGGGGAGGGAGAATGGGAGGTGTGTAGATGTGGATGGAGGAGAGGAATGACCAGATCCACTTAAAGGGAGAGGCTCTTGGAGGTTTCTTAAAACCTGACTGCTGGGAGGGAAGGAAAGCGGCCGGGGAAGGGGACTCCCCCGGTCGCAGGAGAAAGCGCGGAGCGCAAGCACTGCCGAAAAAAAGGGGGGACGGTACAATGGAAGTAGCAGTCCTCGCTGGAATCCTGCAGAGGAGAGGCGGCGGCGGCGGCGGCACTTGCTGTGCTGTGGGGGACTCCGCTCTCTCCGAGGCGGGCTAAAGCCACCGCGGGTCCCTTTCCCCCTCGCCACTAGCAGGTGCAACTGGCAGCAGGTCTTTTTAAGGCTCGTCTTTTTCATTCCCCGCCGCCTCCGCCCTCAAGAGTCCCGCGACTTTGGCAGGGGCGCTCTGGCTTCCGCTTTCTCGCGGCGCAGGGACACTTTCCCGCCTGTATTTTCCTCCTCCTTTTTTTCCCAGTAGCTCCCAGGCCCTCCGAGCTCGTTCCTTTCCCCCCCCCCACCCGAACTTCCCAGAGTTGCCCGAGTTAAAGCCCCGCCGCTCCTCACCCCCGAGGAAACCCAGCCCGTACAAAATGAGCCCCGGAGGCAGAGGCGACTGGCCTGCCCCCTCGCCCCTCGCCCCTCGCCCCGTGTAACGCAGCACGCGCGCGAGAAGGTCTGGCCAAGAGTTCGGTGCACGCGGCTGTGCGCTCCCCCTCGCTCGGCACCGAAGAACCTTCCCCCTCCCTCGTTTCACGTACTGCTTCGAGGCGAAGCGTCTCCCGCTCTGCAGAAACAGTGGCTTGCAAAGGCGGGAAAGGCGCAGTTTGGGGGGGAAGGGGAGGGGCATCCGAAGGGGGCAGCTCAGTCAGCTTGGCTCAAGCGATGGCCCGGCTCTGGACTTTGGAAGGACGGGGTGGCTTCTTTTCCCTTTCCTTTCCTTTCCTTTCCGTTGGGTCATTGGGTAACCGTTCTGCGAGCTTTCACAGCTTACGGAACAACCACCCCAAACTCTTTTCAATCTCTCTCTCTCTCTCCCTCCCCGCCCACCTTCCGCCTTTCCCCCCTGCATGGGAAATGCCCCGTTGCAAATTAGACAGCAGCCTGCTCGCAAGTGGCGCGCGCGTCTCGGTTTCTAGGCGGAAAGAAAGTAGTTGCCCGCAACCCCCACCCACTTTGGGGAGGGAACCCGTCTCGCCTGCCGATGAAGGACGAAGCCCCTTGGCGGGGGGTGCAGAACATGTCATGCAGCCCGAAGGCTGCCGCGATGGGGGGAAGGGGACGGCTGGATAGGGAGCCTCTCGGCTTTTGCCAGTCGGGTGGGCAAGCCAGGCCTGTAAAGCTCCATGTTGATTACTCTGTGCGCCCCCTCCCAGCCACTCATTTCTCCTTATTCCCCCACCCCCGCCTTGCCCCTCTTTGCCCAGGTCGGAGGTGGGTTTCCAGTCAGGTGCGCTGAGGCTGCTCGCCATGTCACGGTCCGGGGACAGGACGTCTACCTTCGACCCCAGCCATAGCGACAACCTGCTTCACGGCCTCAACCTGCTGTGGAGGAAGCAGCTCTTTTGCGACGTGACCCTGACGGCCCAAGGCCAACAGTTCCACTGCCACAAGGCCGTGCTGGCCTCCTGCTCCCAGTACTTCCGATCGCTCTTCTCCAGCACCGCCGGCGGAGGAGGTGGGGGAGGCGGCGGCGGCGGGGGGAGCGGGCTTAATCACCCCTTGGGCGTTGGACCGGGAGTTCAGGACGGCCTGCTTCCGAAGGAGCAGCAGCAGCAGGAGGAGCCCGGTACGCCCTCCTCCTCACCGGAGGACAAGCTGTTGGCCAGCCCTAGGGCCATCAACAACCTGGTGTTGCAAGGCTGCTCGTCGATCGGACTGCGGCTGGTGCTCGAGTACCTGTACACAGCCAACGTGACCCTCTCCCTGGATACGGTGGAGGAGGTGTTGTCGGTCAGCAAGATCCTGCACATCCCGCAGGTCACCAAGCTGTGCGTTCAGTTCCTCAACGACCAGATCTCCGTGCAGAACTACAAGCAAGTGTGCAAGATCGCAGCCTTGCACGGCCTCGAAGAGACCAAGAAACTGGCCAACAAGTACCTCGTGGAGGACGTGCTGCTGCTCAACTTCGAGGAGATGCGCGCCCTGCTCGACTCCTTGCCTCCCCCGGTAGAATCGGAGCTGGCGCTCTTCCAGATGTCCGTTCTGTGGCTGGAGCACGATCGGGAGACCCGCATGCAGTACGCCCCGGACCTCATGAAGCGCCTACGCTTTGCCCTGATCCCGGCTCCGGAGCTTGTCGAGCGGGTCCAGTCGGTGGATTTCATGCGTACGGACCCAGTCTGCCAGAAGCTACTTCTGGACGCCATGAACTACCACCTGATGCCTTTCAGGCAGCACTGCAGACAAAGTCTGGCCAGCAGGTAAAAAAAGAAAGGGGGAGGCGGCGGAATTCAGCAGAAACCTGGTATTTCACAGGGCATTAACTAAGTATATACGAAACGTAAAGTTCAAAAGTTGACTTCAGCTGTAAGCATTTAAGGGAGTGCCTGAGAGGGACTTGCTGAGTAGAGTTAAGGGCGGGGTGTATGTACCTCCCCATAGGTATTGTAGGAAAATAGGAAAACAGCCGAAAATACATTCTGGCAACAATAACAGATATATAATAACTTAAGTAGCAAAAAGGAACAACGGGGCAATTGTTAGTTCATTGCCTTTGAAAATTGTAAGTTGTTATTTGGTGAGTTTGATGATTGAAAGTTTTCAGGATTGGGTCAGAATCTACTATTTTTGACAATAGGCTTATCCTTAATGCAACACTTTCAGAAAGAAGTTTCTGAAGAACAACCAAAAGGATTACCAATGCATTCCTATCTCCCTTTTTCTGGAAGAGATGCTGTTTGGGTATTGGAAAAAAGCAAGTTATGGAGTCCTCCTTTTAATTATAGGGCTTATTAATTTGGAAGAACAGGAGAATGAACCATTGGAGAAGATGTATAAGAAGAACATCCTTTTGAGAGCAAAGAGAGTAGAGGGGGGAACACCCCTAAATAACATATTGTAGTGTTCTTCAGACTCTATGTTGTTAGATGGAGTTAAAATGCCTTGTCCATCCAGCTAGTTTTAGAGGAGCTGTGCACAATACAGCAAGTAAGATTGGTGATAGGGGAAAGTGAAATGTGCTGGATAATTCAGTAGACATCTCTTAAAATACAATATGGGAAGAAAATTAGATGGGCAAGCAGCCATGCCTTGGTACCATTAGTTTTAAATCCCATTATGAGCTCCTTGGGTTCTCTGGGCCTTTTCTACTTAGAATGAGTGTTTTGCTAGTTCGTTTTCTGTGACCACAAAAATAACATATGTAAATATTATGTTTAGTTACCAGAACACGGAATTAATTATGGCCTCCTACCTTTTTTCCAGTTTAACATTTTGCAATTACAATTTTAAAAAGCAATTTAGAAATGGAGTAGGTTTTAATGCTATGGTCTGAGTTTATATCTTACAATCAAATTATGTATATACTAATACTAGAGAAAATGAAATAATCCCTGTTGTGTTGGAAAAATTGAAGTATGTCTATGACATCACAAGAATTTCCCTTTAAGTGAGTAAAGCTGTGAATATAATATCAGTGGAAAGTGTCTCATACAAAATTTTAAACAGACAATTTAGGACATAAATTTACAACATAAACAGAACATATAAATAATGTTTCATACTAAGTAAACAAACTGAAAGTTTGCATATATCTTAAAACTTTTACATTTTTCTATACTGAGCAATACTTTCTGACATAATATGTCAGGAAATAAATCAGATTTGTAGTGTTTTGAAGTGTATTTTGTTGCTTTGCATAGAAGAACTTATACAAAGTTTCAGTAAGTGATACCTGAAGAATTATTCATGTTCCTTTCTTGAGGGATTTTTTAAAATACCCAACTGTATTATGAACTATTAAGTATCTTGGGGGCTCATTAGGTTATCTCTGGGATAAAATAGCTTCCCCATATGGTGGCAAATTGTGGTGCTTTCCTTAGCTTGAATTCTGTGCACCACCTGTGACATGATGGGTCTTTCCTTGAGGTGGATTACCGAGATACCAGATTGTTTGGTTCAGTGCAAATACCTTCCAGCTTCATTGGTCCATATCATTTGAAGGATGTGACTTCTGAATGTTTACAAGTATCAAAAATAGTGATACTGGCCTTACTTTGCTGTCATCTTACTTCATCCTGGATGGAATCTACTATCCATTTTTCTGGACAGTAGCCCCATTAAATTCAATGAGATTTGTTTTCAAGAAAACACGCATATAAAAAGCATTGCATTACTTTTTATATCAATAAATATATTCAGAATTGGATATAGAATAACTTTGGACATATTTAGAATATTAAAACAAAGGAATTGCTGTCATATAAAAAAAACATGTTATTCTGACTAACTCTGATATTCTGATCTTATCTTAATGGTAATATTACTCAGCTTTATCACTTTGATTGTTAATAGGCCTAACCATGCCACTGTGCTGAATTATCACACATACATAAAAAGAATAAAGAACAGATGAAGTATCATAAGACACAGGAAAAAAGTACATATACACTATAAAGAAGGGGGTGTGTATATATATTTAATTTATGCCATATGATTTTGTGACAGCTGTGACTGACCTCTTAACACTCAAGAGTCTTAATGATACACAATGAAAAACTGGGGCATAAATGTTTAAAAATAAAAAGCTCTTAAAATTTAGCATTAAATAGAAGAAATATTTTAGAAAATATGCAAATATTAGAGATAAGATTTTAATTTGTGTAAAAAAGTTATGAAAGTATAGTGAATTAAATTAAATGAACACAGTGAATGATTTTTAGACACCTTTATTGATTTCTGGAGGAAATAATAACATTGTAAATTAACATGACAAAAAATGCAAGCATTGGGAAGTAATACACAAATCTGATTCTTTTCCACCTTCGGATAGTTTTGGGTACTGAGAGATGAACAGTGAAATGCCATAAATAACTTCTTGCTGTTCAAGAGTAAAGAAACAGAATTAATGCATCCACTCTTAAATTAACATTTAATACAAACTCGTATTTGTATTTAATAGGGCTGTCTCAGGCCTTCAACATATTTGGTAACCATATTCCTTATTTGCTTAAAATAACACCTTTGTTTCTAAAACACTACTTGTGTAGTGCATAGTACATAGTTGCTTTGGAATTTGTAGTAATTGGCTATTTTAAACTGTTATATAAGAAAGCAAAAATAAATAGCAAAAATGTGAAAACACTTATAGTACAAAACTGATATTTTTGATAATAACTATGTTAAAGTGACATTTAATTTGAAGAAATGAGGCCATTATTAAAATTTCTTTCATTTTAAATATTAAGATTAGCGTTTATTAAGATTAGAGTTTCAGACTTAGAATAAAACAGCTTCTTTGACAGCACATTAATATGTATGCACATTGTACAACTTGTTTAACAGCAAAACAAAAACGAAACCTCTACTAGCATTTTTGAAAACATTTTTAATAAGGTGAAATTGAAAAAATCTTGCTGAAATTAATAGGAATTCATTCTAAAAATACCTAAGAAAATTGCAGCTATGTAAAGTGTTAGGTGTTCTGTATTCAGTCAGTAAAGAGTTAACTTTTAATTATATGTACATTTCATTCTCATTATTTAAAACTTTAAAATGAGATTTTTTTTAAAAAAAATGATGTTTTTATTTGTATGCTTACATTCAAATGCTGTAATTATAGTTGTATGCAGGGTGGACTAGTTCCAACAATAGAAAGCTGGAACGTGTCTTTGCCCTTCACTGTCTGTATCCAAACTCTAAGACCATCTTGGAAAATACTGCTCTGGATGTTTTCTGTTGAAGATCTTGAGCTTTCCATTACTCTCCCCAGGGTGGCATGTCTAGTGCCTATAACCTTTTTGACTTAAAGCAAAAACTTTTTGTGTTCCTGTTAATTCTAGTGTATTCATGTTTTGTATTTAATTTTGCCTTTCATTTTTTAAGGTAATATTATCACTAGTTTAGTTTGCCCTCTAACTGATCGTTTAAATGCTACTGTTTTAAGGCTTATAAATGTATTTTGTAAAGCTATTTTTGTTTTTGTTCGGAGTCATTTTATGCTATTTTCAATATGACTTTTTACATTGGTTTTAAATTATTTACAATATACTATTTTAGGAACATTTCTAATCACAAACTGGAGAATGAATTCAGTTGAAATTAGTATGGTACAAATAGAACCTATCTACAAGATGAGTACTGTGGTGCATGTCTGATTTACCCTTTGTTCCTGATTCAGTAAGTGCTAACAGCCTTGCTTCTGCACACTGATCTTGCTGGTTGAATTGAAAATCTGATTTTATGGTTGCAATTTCGGAAATGGCAGTTTTATAAGTTTTCCTTTAGCCAGAAAGAACTTGTTTAAGAAAAGGGGTTCTGAAGAAATAGCTTGCTACGTTAGAACTATGTGAAGGATTGCTTAAGTTGTGTTTTGTTGAATGCCCACCCTGTCCCTTAAAAAAAGATTTCTTTAGGAGAAATTGGTCTAGGAACTAAAGAGGGCAGACAAATGATGTCACAGTATGATTGACATCATTATGACTTCTGCTGAATACCTATGCTCAGAAAATACGTAAAAGTATAACTACATTTTTATCCCTTTAATGAGAGTAGGAAACCAGTCAATCCATGCAGCTTTAGGCTGTTTTCATTTACTGACACAATAAACATAGCACGCTTGTGCAGAGTGGGCTTTAAAGCAAATTTTTTCATGGCCAGCTTATTGCAAGCAACATACCCTCATTTGCAAAGCATTAAGTTAAGCTCACTATGTAAATAGAATACTCTTGGCATTTTTAGATCTTTAGAACCTCAATAGCATCTCTTCTTACTGAATATGCAGTAGTCTGTATTAAATATGTAGTGTTCTGCCAAGAAACATTGATTTGAAGGCATGTTTTCTATGAAGAAATTCTAAGACAAATATCTGCCTTTTGAGAATGTGTTATGACTTTGCCCAAAGAGATTATGCACTATATTTTTTTCTTAGAAACTTCTTATTTGGGGTCTTTATCTGCCAAGTTATCATAGTCATTGTGACCTCAGTCCTGCTTCAGTAACAATCTTCTTAATCCATTTTCATTGCATTATACACTTGCTGCCAGCCAATCTGGGGTATGAGAACATCATCTGCACTTAATATAATCTCAATGATTAATTTTAGCCATGTCCTATTATTTCTCTAGCATACAGTTATGGATATTGTTATATTTATCACTAGTTAAAGAATATATTTATCCATTTATTTACTAAATTTATCTGTCACACACATGTATCCTTATTCCAGAAGGATTGACATTATGTGTGAAATAATTCTATTTTATCCTCTCTACTTTGAGTTCGCTAGATTAGATTGAAATGAATGGGAATATTCTATGATCAACTTATAAAAGTATGTCTGGTTACGATTTGAACCTAAGTCTCAACTGAAAAATTTATCCATTCATAGCATTTTGGTCAAATTACTTCTCATGTCACAAGAAATGCTAGTCTCCCAGTAAACTATCACCAGATTTGAACATTTTGATGTTTTATATATGCAAAAATATGGTTTAAGGATATCTCTTGTATTTGGTTGGAAGCTATACTTATCTATAGTTCAATATGATTTAATTGTTCTATCAATCACCTGAGAAGCAATTCTATTTAAGAAATACCTAAAATACAAGTAAGCAGTATAAAACATGTATTTAATTTTGTCTTTTCTCTTGGGCAGCAATCTTGCACACAGGCTGTTTAAATACTGGGATTTACTGGGATTTAAGCAATTTAACAGTAGAGGATTGC
The DNA here is from genome assembly GCF_001527695.2 of Protobothrops mucrosquamatus. Lineage (NCBI taxonomy): Eukaryota > Metazoa > Chordata > Lepidosauria > Squamata > Viperidae > Protobothrops > Protobothrops mucrosquamatus. The sequence goes on along the minus strand of NW_015387996.1, from coordinate 153,025 downwards.
AGGGGTACTGAATTGTGATTTAAATCAAAGTATCCCGCTGAGCAATAGAGGGTCAATCTACTACCTGCTGTTTTTGAGCTTAGTAAAATAAATATTGGCCTATGGGTTGCCATTTCTTCATCTTCTAGATAAATTTCCAAATCAGAAGATGCTTGTTTTCCCTAAATCCTTTTTCCAAAGAGCCACTTTCCTTTGACATTATCGTTGGGGATCTCTGTAGAAAGCCTGATACATTATATGTTTCTGTCATACTGGCACGAACAATTCCTAAACTTAAAATAGTATCATTATTTATATTTGGCAAAAATGATTCAGAGTGAATTATTCTGACAAATAATCAAATATGCCACAAAACATTATAGGTGAGTGTTTCCTAAAGGAAAGTTATTAGCTGTTTATCAATCTATAATTTTCTAACAGGATTTATTAAAAAAAATAATCTTGCCCTTAGCTTTACGAGCCTGATTAATTTACTTACCCTGGAATGCTTTCAGGAAGGTTATGGCTCCCAAGATTTCTTTGAACATAGTATATCTGTTGCTGTGTCATTTCAAGAAATATAACTGATTTAGCACAAATAAACCCTGCCAAGATTAACAGAAGTGGACTGATTGGGGGTGTCTGGAGAAAGTAATGGCTGAGAAAGCAGACACACACACACATACACCCCGCACCTCTGAAAACTCTTTTTTCTTAAAAGATAACCTGCCTTAATAAAGAAACAACTATCTCTTGAATGTTAAATTTAGCAAGAGATTCAAAATGCAACATTTGCAATATTTGAATTTTGTAAAAAAACAAAACAAAACCACATAATCAAATACTAGATAACTCTATTGATACAGGTAGGCCCCAAATTTGAATGTAGGTGAGGATCCAAAATGGCACCAAGTGGTTATGAGAGCAGCTAGGCACCTTTTTGAAGTGACAGGCAGAAGGAGATAGGACAGTAATCATTTTGCTTTTCAAGGAAAGGGGAAATTGCCTGTCCCTTCTTCTAATCCATCTGCCTCTCCCCTGGTCCCTCTATTTCTTGCATTTAGTGAATGCCAAATCTGCTTATAATAAGATCTTTATCCTTTGTGAATTGGTTGGAGGAGGCATAACTCTGAACTGATTGAGTGAAGGTGGTAAATGTAATCCTATCTAAGATTTGCTCACCAATTCAAAGTCAAGGTAGATGATGATCTACATTAGTCTTTTCGTGTGCCTTTGAATTAGCTTTTTAACTAAAGGCAATTGCCTGGACTAATCCTTGTAGTTTTCTTGGCAAGTTTTTTTCAGAAGATGTTTGCCAGTTCCTCCTTCCTAGAACTGAATGAGAGTGACTAACTTGGAATGACCCAGCTAATTCAAATGCTGAAAATTAACAAATTTCATTAAACCATAATTTAAAATCTGGTAGATACACTTCTATCTAGAAGTGCAATGTTATCTTCTTCTCAATGGCCCATGCATGATTTAAGCAAAGTTCTCTAGCAATGGGTAAATTCCCAATTTTTGGAATGCAAATTAACAACATATTGATGTCTGCACTTGAAGCAGTAGCAAGGAGCCAGTAATGGAAGGATGTAATAGAAGTCTTCTCCATGGGATCCTGGATGTGGTGAGAGTTTGGTACTACTAGGCTGTAACATTTAATGCTATATAAGAATGACAGGCTGTGTGCCAGTTGAAACCCTCCCAAGTTATCTGAATTGGCCACAGTGCATTGCCTCAGCCTTTGGGGCTAGAATTATCTAACAGCAGTTGCCTTCTGAAGCTTTTTCCAACACGGGTACCCTCTGTTGAAATTTCATGCCAGGCTATAAATAGGCAGTTCATTTGGCAGTGATTGGAAAGGACCAAGCTCTGTATCGCGAGGTGGGGTGGGGCAGGGCATAGGGCTCACCTCTTTCCCTCATACTGTTAAGCATGTAAATGAAATTACTGAGTGACATCATGCATCCTTTCAAGGTTGAGGTATCATCAATATCTAGTTCTTCGTTTCTATCCTGGGCTGGACAGAAGATTTAGTAAGTGCTCTCACCTGGGGCGTGGAAGCAGTAATGGGATTGAATAGGACAAAACAAATTGCAACGAAGTCTCAGAAAGACAAAGTAATATGGTTGATCCTTATGCTGTTTCTGGACGTAATCATGTTCCCTCTGAAATGCCAAGTCCATGACATGAGGTTTTCCTGAATTCAGAGCACCTACTGAATCAACAAGTATAGACTGCGGCTCATGGGGTTTTTTGGACCAGGAGGTGCTAGAAACAATTACACATGACTTTGCCTTGAGACTTGAATATTTCAATTGCTCTATTTGGGGCTGCCTTTGAAGACTGCCTTTAGCAGGTACAGGTGGTTAATGAAAGTCACTTTAGCAATACTCCTATGGTCAGTTATCCAGTGGTTACCAGTTTCCAAGTACAACTCGAAGTGCTTGTTTTGACCTACAAAAAGCTATTTAGTTTGAGTCCAGATTACTCAAGGGATTATCACTTTCAGATAGAATCTATGAGCCCTGTTTGAGCAGCACAGGAAGGGCTTATTTGGTGCTATTTACATTTTAAGGGATAAGAGCCTAGAAACATTCAGTGATGCCCTTGTGTCTCTGGAACATGCTACCTCCTTTCCTCATGATCCAGATGGCCCCCACGCTTTTATTATTTCGGAAACAGATAAAAAACCTGTCTGTTTCATCAAACAATTGAGAATTGAGATTTCAGTTATATACAACTGTCTGTTTCATCAAACAATTGAGAATTGAGATTTCAGATATATACAACTGTTTTAATTTTATTTTAATGATTGATTTTTTTTAACATTTAATTACCAGTAATTTTCTGTAGTGGCCTCCATGATTTGTAACTTGCTTACCTTGGAGGTTCATACAATATCTTCTTTCCTAATCTATTCTAGTCTGCTTCTAGCTCAAATTAATTTTATATGGGCATTTGGGGGTCAGATGATTAGTTTTAATGTTTTGTTTTTTATATGACTACTTTGTTTTACACTGCCCAGTGTCTTCTGATTTGGGTGATTGGCCAGACAATAATCTGGAGACTCAAAAGATTTATAAAGAAATGAGATGGCTAAAATTAATAATGATAAAACCAAGAATACCAGTCTCAATTCTGAACATTTGCCTACAGAATACCACTCACAAACATAAATGCTTGAAAAGTATAGATTCATACTGTGGGGCATAACAAGGATAGACAGTGGGAATGCCAATTATAAGAATTAGGATATTTAATTATTTCTTGACAAACTATTAAGGGAGGTGCATTGAAAACCAAAAGGGAAATTAATATATAGCTACGAAATTCTAATCATAGCAGAGTAAGAAGCAGCATGGTCGAAGAAAAGCAAGTATTACATGCCAATTCATTTAAACGTTAGGGCAGAAATCTGAAGTCCCATTTAGCTGAATGAGCAGGAGGATTTCCAAATGAAGCAGGGTTAAACTTACCCATTTTGAAGTGAATGAAGTAATGTGTATTATCATCTAAAGAGCATCTCCAATTAAGTCTTTAGCCTAAGATTATCTTTTTGTATCTCTTCTCATTAGATTTGGATCAGTAGCATCTGGGGGATACCAAATTGGTGTGGGAAAGCATATAATATCTAGAATAAGGTGGAATATAGGGAAATAAGATCAAAATAGTCAAACATGTTACAATTTAATAAAAATAACTTGTCCTAAAAGATAATTTGGTGAAATCAACCATGAGAATTGTTGTTTTGTCCTGGGAATTTCAAGTTCATCAAAGAAAGATAAAGTAAACAATAAACTAGACTGTGGCCACCAAGGAGATTTTGTACAAAGACAATCACTAGAAGACTAATGACATCTCTGTAATGGAGAGGAAAACATTTGGAGGTACCAGAAAAAATTATTTTAAAGCAGCAGATTGTTTGATACAATTGAACTTTATTCAGGAATAGGAATAAAAATTTGAATGTATTTTGAACTTTGGGGTGATCCTGGGGAAATCCTTTCACTAATACAACATTGAAATGTGTTCTGGGTTTACAGTCTGTTACATTTCCTTGAAATTTGCTTCTTTCCTCCTTAATGTAGTTGCTATACTGATGTGTGTGTGTGTGTGTGTGTAAATGACACCAATGTTTTGTATATAATATATTATTTGTGCCAGACCTTTTGATTCCTCACTTTTTGTTTATCACTATTATAGTTATCAAAGTGGGATACCTTAAAAAATGAACCTTCTACCTGTGATTTCACAAGCTTAGATGTGTTTTTAAAAACACAGCAGTAATTTTCATCTTAACCTAATAGAATGACTACCTCCATTTCTGACAATTATAGGCTTTAGATTTTTTTTATCAATTTTCATTTTCTACAGCTCTAATAAAAGTTTTAAATTAATGAACTTTTTAAAATAAGTGTAGATGATAGAAAATAATTTACTTTTAAAAATAAAGTAACAAATTCATGCTTCACTAACATAAAAACACATCATTCATGTAAATCATTTGGCTATTCAGAATGTTTTATTGGTTGTATCTGTTCCTCTGATGTCAATATTGGTTTTTCAAGCACATATAGCTCCTGATCAGAAGCACCAAATGACACAAACAATACTACTATTCAAATATTTCCATGTTAGCAGACTGGTGACAGTACAACCTTCCAGAACAATTGCCCTCAGGATTGTCCTTATGATATTGCCAAATACATTGCGATATATTTGTACTCTTTCTTGATTTATACTTCTGTATTCAGTTTTATGTTTGATCTGCCTGTTCGAAATCTTACCTAAGCTTTCAGTTAAAATAACTAAGTCTCAGGCTTAAAGAGAAATCCAAAGCCATAAAACAAATTGGCAGAGTTGAATGGGAAGCCATGGTAGCAATTAGTTAGAGTTCTTTTCTATGCAGAGCTAATAGCTGTATATTTTGTCACCTGTGCATAGATTGCCTTCTTTACACTCCAGACATATCTTCTCTGTTTTTAATTAAAAACAGCTATTACTTCATTACATTATACCTGAACAGAAAACAGCCCAATAGAAATTTCTAGGCAAGTCTTCACATTACTGTGTGTGAAACACATATTAATGTAATTGATTTATGACCTAATACATGCTAGTTGCAAAATTTAAAAACCTTTAGTTTGAAGTTTCAGTTTCCATCACTCTATCATTCACTATCATTTTATACATCCCTTATTTGCATCATCCATTCAGCAGAGACTTATAGCTTATTATGGATTCTTAACAAACATGCATACAGGATGTCTTCATTTCCAAATGTATGTACAACACACACAAAAACTCTCTCTCTCCCTCCCTCCCTCTCCCTCTTGAACACACACAGACACACAGACACATACACATACTCTGTCTATAGCTCTAATGAGAGAAATAGGTTTTGCCATGATTATTATAGTAATAACAAATTCAACCGTCAGTAGTATGAGAATTAAAGCAGTGGTATTAACAAAGAAAAGCAAAAGAAATGTAAGAATATATATCACATTTTAAAATATACTCACTGCTGTTTAACTGATTCATTGGAATTGTGTATCTTGCACCATCATTTAACAAGGGTATTCTGATACACAATATATCTCTTTATAATTCATTAAAATAACCATTTTTTTTAGGTTTCTGATTGAGCCTGAAGAAAGCTACTACTGTTGTAAAATGCAGATTAAATTTAATGAATGGCTGTGACTAGCTAGTTTTTATTTATGTTTCCTTTGTTGGTATAATAATTTGGGATTACTAAAGTCCATTAGTGTCCAAAAGTTATTGTAATATAATTATTTTTGTAAGGATGATAAAAAATAATTTCTTTGTTGTACAGCATAACATTGTTAATTTCTATAATATATAGCCTATGTAGAATGATGAATACTGATTATTTCCTTATGCCTCTTCTTGAATTTATAAGTATAAATTCTTTTAAAGTACATCTAGAACAAATATGACTAAGCTTGTTACTTTAAGATGTACTCCTAAGTTGGTGTCTTCTAGATGTGGTGGAGACATAGAGTTAGCTATTGAAGTTGTAGTTCAACATATCAGATAGGTCTTAGGCTGGGAACAGCTATTATAGAGCTTACTTTATAGGGTTATTGTCAAAGATTCACCAGTGAATTTTATCAATGCTTTCAGCAGTAAGCTTTTTCTTGTGACTTCCCAGAATAATTTACTGTTATTTGCTCTTATCTCCATGTTACGACATATTTGCAGAACATTTTCCGAATAAAATAGCTCACAGTCATTCCAAGCTATCAGATACATTGGCTACAGTGTAGATGTCCTTTCCCCAGTTGTTTTGATTATTTTTGCTTTGATTTATTTCAATAATTGTAGTCTTAAAGGTGGATGAAAGATTGTTTACAGCCTTCTGCTTATATTACCCTTGTCCTTTTTGGCAGATTATATGTATCTTATATGGAGAAATGGCTGGAAACATTGGATTTGGGTGATAAGGACTGACTTACTGAAAAAGGGAAGTATGAAATTGTTCCTAAAAATTCTTCTTGAAGTTGGATAATGCTTACACATTAATTTGACATAGTTGTTAAGGTGCTGGCCTAGAAACCAGGAGACTGTGAGTTCTAGTCCCATCATAGGCATGAAAACCAGCTGGATAACTTTGGGCCAGTCTCAATCTTTCAGCCCAATTTTTACCTCACAAGTTGTTGTTGTGGCAAAAAAGAGGAAGAGGAATAAGTATTATGAATGTTCACTACCTTGAGTTACTTACAAAGTAATAAAGGCAGGATAAAAATCTAATAAATAAATAAAATAAAATAAAATAAATAAATTCCTGATATTCTTGGAAGGCATATATTAATAAAACCATTTTGGTTTGGCTTTTAGAATGGCTTTGGACCAAAATATCTTTGGTTGTTCTGATAAACAATAAAAGTTGAGAGAACAGAGAAAATATGACTCATTCTTGCTGATCTCTTGTAAGCATTTAATTTTACTGTCTTATAATATAGCCTCTTGAACTACAGTTAGGATAGGAATCATAAGCGCCTGGCATAGTAAAAACATATGGGAACTGTTCCATCTCCTTACCCATATTTTTAATATTTAATTGAAGATCATAAGTGATCTGAGGATAACATCTATATGAAGCTTGCCAATGCGTTAAGGATTTTAGCTGCATTCCTGATTAATTTTTTTTCATCTTTTAAATTTAGTTGACTGACTCAACCTGCAGGTCTTTACTGTGATTTAACTGTAGGTAATCTTTATGAGTGCTGACTATTCTGCTAATCTATGTTACAGTTAATTATATTTTCTGAGAGTAGCCTTTTATAATCTTTGTCTAAACTATCAGACATTCATTAAAATAAGTGAGATTTAAATCCATGTTCAAATACGTTCCTAACAATATTAAACATTCACACTTTGGTGTAGGATAAATTGGAAAAAAAAGTGTCTGGACACATGAATGTATGACTACAGTGAAATTTTAATCTGGCAGTCTTGATAAAATAGACTTATTTAATTAAATGAAAAGTCCATTCCTAAATGTGCTTGTTTAGAAAGAATTCCCTATGATTTTGTTATTTCCAAATACATTTCTCAATTGACAGAAATAGTCTTCCGTGTGCATATCTAAATAGATTGGAATCTATCAGTACAGTGGATGCTCTTGAATACAGGTGTGTGGCTGGATATTTGGTTTTAATTAATTCTGATCCTCTGATCCTTCATCTGCATTGAACAGGTAGCTGACAGTTTTCCACTAATTTCAGATGCCTATGCTTGTGCATAACACTGAAACTTGTGCAATTTTTATTGGTTCCAACATGTTCTGTACATTCTGTTACACAGAATATATATTAACTTTTAATCTTCATCAAAGACAAATGTTGTATTGTTCTTCATTTTTTTATAATACTCTGAGGCCTGCAAAGGGTTATTTGGGAAAGATTGAAATGTAAAACCTAACACAAAATTGAAAAAAGTTTTCTTATTGACCAACTTTACCAAAATGTTTTGAATTTTAAAGAACAGCTGAAGTTAATTGTGATAGAAACTGAACATGCTTCACAAAGAGGTTGGAATAAACAACTTATTAGTTTATTAAGGATGACAATGCTTAAGTGACTTATCGCTTAACATCACTCAGGCTCTTGTAATATATTTAGTCATACACATCTCAGATTTAAAAATATTATAAACTATTTCCTACACAAAGAATTTGAAGCATATGGAATTTTTTATGATTCAATCATCAGATTGAAGATAGTCCTGCTGAATTGATTCTGAATTTGAGGATCAGAATAATCCCAGTTCTACACTTACTGACTTTGTTAAGGCTTTTCTATATTAGGTTTCTTTATACATTTTATTATAAGAGACAGTCTTAATAATGATTTAAAACTGATTGGCTAAAAAACTAATTCTAAGCATCTTTCTTCATATACTCATGAACACATACTAGAAGAAACTTCATGGTAATTGCTACTACTTTTTATAATGTTAGGTATTTCTCTATTGAATTGCATATTGTAAAATGGCAAACATTCCGCACAGTTTCTTAAGCATCAGAAACTCTGAACGTAATTTGAACACAATTCAGAAAAGGACTCCAGAAATATTTTTAATGTTCTTCCCATTGCAAAGGACGAATTACTATCCCAAAAGTTATTAACAAATTTGAATTGCAGCTGAGTTAGTGAGGAACAGTTTTTCAAACCATCCTCTCACCCTTCCGTATCTTTCTCCTCTTTAGCTTTGCTTTTGCTTTTATGACACTAATGACAAAAGGCACTAGTTTCTTCCTCCTTCCCCTTTCTAATGTTAGCACAATGCTGTATCTATGTGCTGAAATGCGAGGAGTAGTGGGAATGCTGCCTCCACCAGTGCTGGGCAAATGATTTTGTTCAGTATTCTTTGGAGCCAAATAGAGCTGTATTAGCATGGACATTGGGGAAAAGAGAAGAAGCAGGAAGTAGGGGGAAGGTTTCATTCCAGTACCATAATTTCAAATGACAAAAATGGACCTGTTTTCTGAACCCAGTTTTCAACAAGATCAAGGTGGGACTGTTCCATTGAAAGCTATTAATGGCATAGATAAAATGGGTTAAGCAGCACTTTTGGACATGAGCACAGTTTTCTTGGTGCAGCTGCTGAACTTGAGTTGGTTAGGCTTAATGTAAAACCATCCTAAGACAAAATAATGAGTAGCATAATTTTGGCAGTGTTATGTTATATATTATGTACTATGATATGCACCTTATTTTGATACATTGGCATAACTTTTTGCACATTCCAGAAGGCTTTCTCAGTAAGAACCTTCTGTTTTCATTGTTACTAATTTATTCTTAACATACTAATTATAGACTGTACAGAAAACGCTACAAATGTCTTTACTTGGCTTGGTTGTTTCTAGTAGATTACTGTGCCAATTATGTACCTCTACACTATATGTTAAGCAGATGAATCTTTTTGACATTGCAGCACATTGATATTGGTAATAAAGCTCCCTCTCTGGAACTTTTGTTATTATGATTGGTCACATAGCCATCTGGATGTTTAGACTGGATTTGGTATTTGTATCCATCAAGTAGTTCCTAAGGACCTGGGATAGACAGATGTTATTGTTTGATAGTGTTAAAGGTATTGTTGCAGAATGTATTGTAAGTTGTTACAAGTAAAGCAGCCTTTTGCAATTGACTATAGTGATTTTGTCAAGGCCAGTGCTGTTCAAATGGTGTTCTAGATGTTTTGGAATTGACTCACTAATGATATCAACTTTCTTTTCTTTTGAAAGCAGAGATTATTATTATAATTATCACTAAGCATATATATCAGAAATGTTGCCCACTTTCCACATGAGCCCAAATAATTCAGTCATAATGCAGAATGATGAATGGAAAGGAAATCTAAGGATTAATACAGCTGTGTGAAGGATTAATACAGTGAATAATAGAAGCTAACTTCGGTAATCTCAAGTAGCTCAGCAACACAAAAACTGGTATGATGTAGTGATACATTATTTTGGACACATACTGTGATATGTATGTTATTTTTTATTATACTAGAATGAATTACTTTATCACGGTTCCCCCTTTTTTTGTCTTTTATTACTTTCCAGGCTTTGTGTAACTGATAGATACTCAATTATATGTAAAGTGACTATTAAAGAATCAGTAGTCATCTAGGGGTCTAGGGGTCCTCTCTTCTCTTCTCTTGAATTTGTGTTAAAACCATTAGTGTTCCAAAGAAATGTGCATTCATCAGGTATAGCAATGGAGGCCAGGGTGCATATTACAGCTTTTACTGCCTATGAGACGTTGAAGCCTTGTTCTTAAAAACTGCCAGACAGATTGGGAATCACGGTCACGGTTAATAGCAGCGAATTGCCAGTTCTTGATGGGTGGGTAGTCACTCTTCTCAGTGGCTGCCCCCTGGGGGAGAAGGTAGAAAAACAGAGGGAGGGAATTAGAGTGACTTTGCACAGTTGAGCAGGTTCATGCTGCTGGATCAGTGGCAGGCATTGGCAGGGCTCCACTCTGGGGAGGCTCTCAACAACATCACACTCTCATTTTTACCAATTGGTGTTGCTATAGCCAGTGGGAAGCAAAGAAAGGAGGGGCAATGACATGGGGGCAGAACAGAGGAAATTGTAAGGCCAGGCTAAAGTAAGCATCAGAAAGGTTATTCAGATCTAAGTAGAGTACAATATAAACTATTGTTGAAATGCTTCTAATTGTACTAATATGTTGGAATTTAACTCGAAGTATGTAATTAGGGAGTTGGCTTGCAAATTCTTTGCATTCTTCAATGGCATAAACATGGGTAAGGCTGGGAAGCAGCTGACTTGGAGCATGCAGGACATGCTTTAATTTTCCTTGCCCCACACATTCAACAAATCTGATTACCAGATCTGGATGCGAAAATTGCGGAGACCAATAGAGGGCAAAAAGAGTTAGAGTTTACAGCAGCTCTTTGTAAACAGTAAGAACTATAGTGAAGAGAAGCACAGAAAGAAGGAACAATGAAATAGGGATGATCTATTGCTTTTACATAGAAGGGTTTTGGTTTCGATCTACAATCTTAGGAAAGAAAGCTGAAATGTTTGATGTTCTTTTTTTCTCACTGTTTCCCCAGACTTTCTATTATTCCTGCCCTCTAGTTTCTTGTTTTCCTCCCTCATTTGAAAGTTCTCCATGTGGAATAACATCTGTAAACTATTAACTGTCATTTGGGAAATAAAATGATGCAATAAGAATTTTTGGAAAGCAAGTGTAACAATTTTGAAACTTGTCAGGGACTTGGCACCCAGGCCATCCTACTACTAGGGTGGTACCTCAGTGGTTTCTTTTGGGACCTAGACAACTTAGCTTAGGTGGCATCTCCTTAGGGTTTTTTTCATGGTTGTTTGGGTTTAGAATGGCTTATAATAATAATTTTGCCTAATACGATTTTGACATGCAACTTTAATGCTTAACCTTAGTACAACTCCAGAGCATCCCGTGTGCGTTCAGCTGTAAAGAGTGATGATTTAAGGGAATGATATGAAGAAAAAGGTCATTCTAGAATGAACCTTTAACAAATTGCATAAAGAAAATGTATTATCCCATAAGTAGAGGGCTGCACAGCTTTTCTGCTTTTTTTTTTTTTTTTTGCTTGATTCAGAAAGTTGTTGAGACATAAGGAAAAGAAACAAAAAAAGTGAAAATTGTAAGCAGTGAAAATTGTAAGCAGTGAAAATTCTTGTGAGGTTTCTGATTGCTATTGCTAAAGCACTCTCCAGTAACATAAGATATTTATCTTCTCTCTTTTTGGGGGTGAAGAATTCGTTCCAATAAGAAAATGCTTTTATTGGTTGGAGGGCTGCCTCCTGGACCTGACCGGCTTCCCAGCAATTTGGTTCAGTATTACGATGATGAAAAGAAGACATGGAAAATACTGACAAGTAAGCAGTTTATTTATGTTAAGTTACCTTGATGAATTTTAAAACATGGCTAATCAAATTAGGCACTTTATTGATTTGCTTCCCTGAAGAAATTTGTTTATATAGCAGTAGGATTTCACAAAGGACAAATAAATTGAGATAGAGGAAAGTAATATATTTTCTGTGAATAAGCCCAAATTAAAACTGGCTTAAAATCATTTAATAATGTTTTAGCGTAAATTTAGCAAGCTTCCTTTCTAACTTCTCTAAATAAACAGGCATTTTTAGTGCAGTGCATGTTATACATTATGGCTACTGTCCAGTAAAACTGAATTACAAGAACAGTTATTTCTGTAGGACAATTGCATATCTGTTCAAATCATAAACACTGCAGCTAATAATGTTTGGGAAGCTTGACTCTGGGTGGATTGTGTTCTAATTTATATTGTATTTTGAAATTTGTGGCACTCTATATTGCATTCTATTATGTATCTTTTACTGTGGTATGATTACTGTATTACTCTGTATGTGTGTATACTTTTATTGAGAATTTTAAACACAAGAATGAGACCAATACAAATTAAAATAGAGAGGGGGAAAGGAAAAAGAAAAACCAAAAACCACTTTTATGCTTACGCCAATGCTAGATGGGTCTGTCTTGTCTCTCTTTCTGATGTAGCCTTTAGCAATGCAGAGTATTACTTATAGTTGCCCAACTCTGTTCATCTCTTTTCTTAAAGGGCAGCTTGGTATTTTGTACCAAGAATTTTGTTCTGATATTTAGAACTTGCTGTTTTATCAATTACAATTTCCAAACTTACTTGGTTGTAGAATCAAATAAATGTTTTTTGGGGGGTTGGTTGGCTGCATTTATATATCAGTTCCTTTGTGGGTAGGTTAGCTGCATTGGTCAATAAAGCTAAATTTTTCATTGTCAGAATTGCCTAAAGCTATTCAGATAAAATTATAAATGAGCACTTTTCATCCATAAATCAGATCTATACTTTAGCAGCTGGACTAGTGAAATTTAAGACTTCTAAACTAAATGTTTTCTAGCAGTCTGATCCTAAGAGCAATTTTATCTAAAGCCATAAAAGTAGGAACTTGAAAAAAGTACAAAATTGAAAAATACTATATAGAGGCATTTACCAATATGGATTAATTGATTAATTAAGTGCCATCAAGTTAGTGTTAACTCTTAATAACAACACGGCTAGATCTTCTCCATGAAGATCTGACCCCAACCTGACATGTCAGGTATTCTAATATTATACCCATTGTGGCTGTAATCAAGTCTATCCACTGTCATCCTCTTCTCTTTCGTTCCACATTTCTCAGTATTACAGTCTCCTCCAGAGAGTGAGGTCTTCGCATAATGTGTCCAGAATATTACAATTTGAGCCAGGTTATTTGTGTCTTGAGTGAGAACTCTTGATTGGTTTGTTTGATGATGCATTTGTTTAGTTTTTTTGGGGGTGGAGGGGTATTCCTAGCATTCTCAGTAGTCTTTTTCAGTACCAGAGATAAAAAGATAAATGCTTTTTCTATCCTGCTTCTTCAAAATCCAACTTTCTGTACAGTATCTCAAGGAAAACCATTGTCTGCATGATTCTGATCTTTGTAGGTATTAGTACATCACAATTTATGAATAAATTTTCCAGGGCCTTCCTGGCTTGCTTTACCAAGTGCTGATCTAAGATATATTTTTAACAGCTTATTCTTTTTTACTATTCATGATTGATCCTAAAAAGGCAGAAGCTATGAACCACTTCAATATCATCAGTGTCAATTTAAGGGTGGTTGCTGTACTTGTCATTAGTTGGTCTTTGTACTTTTACGGTGTTCCTTGGTTCTCATTATTAGAGTTTCCGGATCATTTGCATTTCAGCTATTGGAATAGCAATATCAACATAGAGCAGGTTATTGATGTTTCTTCCTACAATTTTATAACTCCACTCATTTTCTTCCAATCTAGCTTACCTCAATATATAGTCAACATGCAGGTAGTCCTCGACTTATGATCCACAATTAGGATCAGAATTTCCATCACTAAATGAGGCAGTTGTTAAGTGAATCACCATAGTCATTAACTGAATTATATGGTCCTTAAGTGAATTTGGCTTCCCCCATTGGTTTTGCATGTGGAAGCCAGCTGGGAAGATTACAGATGGTGATCATGTATCTCCAAGATGCTGCAACTGTCATAAATATGTCTTGATTTCCAAGCACCTAAATTTTGATCACATGATTGGGGGGATGCAGTAATAATTATAAGTGTGAGGACCGATTGTAAGTCATTTTTTCAGCACTGTCCTAACAAATTGCAGTAGTTTAACCAAGGGTATGAGTCACTATCTTCAGCACCTCCTATTCCAGTAAAAAGTGCAGTTGGCTGATTCACAAAAGGTCAAATGTTCTCCTGGCCATGGCTTTCATGTGCTGTTGCAGCAGAAGATGTGAGTCCATGAGAACTCCCAGATTGTATGCCAGCTCCTTCATGGGATGTTCAGCCGTATCTGGAGTAATAGGTGGACTATCCAGAAAGTTCCTTTGCCAGCATTAATTCTGTTTTGCTGAATTCAGATTCACCTATTCACCCCCTTGTAACTTCAGGAAGTGAAGAGTTCCATTGCTATTTGGCCTGGAGTAAAGCTATAAAGTTGGATATCATCAGCATATTGATGATACTTAGCCATAAATGGATGGATGACCTATCTCAATGGTTTCATGTAGATGATAAATAAGTTGGGGAGGATGACCAATCCCTGAAGCACCTCACATTGAATTGTCCAAGGGCTTGACTTCTTCCCTCTCAATACCATTTGAAGTTCTCCATTATGGAAGGAACCACAGCAAGGCAGCCCTCATAGATGCCCAAAAGGGGTACCATGGCTGATAAAACAGAACATGGAGGCACTCTCCCCCAAGTTTAATCACAGGTCATCCACAATAGCAACCAATACAGTCTCCATCCCATCCTATAAAACTAATGGGAAGGGATCCAGATAATCCAATTTATCTAGAGTCTCTGTAGTTGAAATTAAGTTTTCACTTAACAAGAAATGATAGGTTGGAGACTGACCAATAATTATGTAACACGGTTGAGTCAAGAGTTGCCTTTTGGAGGACAAGGCACACCATTGCCTCCTTCAAGACAGATTAAAGCAACCTCTCTGCTATGTGAAAAATAAAATTTTCTCAAGTGATAGGGAAATTAAAATGCATGGTTATATTTGTTAAGTTATAAGAGCCAATTTTCTCCCCCTTTCTCTGATAACGATTGTAAAAAATGCAAAAAATTTAGCTTCAGTTTTTATTAATTTCAGCTTGCTAACTCTGAACCCAAGAAACTATCGTTAATCTTAACATTTAAAAAAAACAAAATTAAAAATGACATTTTATCAAGTCCTAGTTAAGACTTTGAGTGATACACTTATGCAGGATGCAAGAAAAGACATTTGAAAAAGTGGAGGGTATAGTTATCCTTTCTACATTCACTGTCTGCAAATTTTTCCTCCAAGCTGAACTTCCCACATTATTTTTAATCAGGACAAAAGGAGAGCTAAAATGGCCTAAAGAAGCAGTTCCTGAGAAGGCTTGGTAAACTTAAGAAGAATTATGTATTTTATGCTTGTCAGCTCTCTCTGTCATTTCCTCTCATCTAACTATTGCCATATTTGAAGTAACTGTTTCATGGACAGGGTTTTATTAACTACTTTTGCTGACAAGAACAAGGCCCCAGAAGGATATCTCTGCCATTAGCATAAAGTAATGCAATCTTTAATTAAAATATTATTTAGCTCCCAACTTCTCTTTGGGTCAATTTTATCTTCATATAGTTATGTGTATTACTCTGCCAGTTTAGAAATGTACTTTTGCTACCTTTTAAATTTGACATTGATTAATTTTATTTAATGTTGGTAAATATACTGTATTCTTTCCAGATTTAGGAATTCAAGAATATTAATTGAATATTTTCATTAATATTTTAGCAATTCAAGATATTAAGGTGATTCCAGTTTCCCGTTTTGATTCAGCAGATTAAAGCTTTTTTTTAATGTTATGATGTCACATGTAGTCTCTTCTCATTTCATCAATAGACACCTGTAGCAATAATTAATTTGGTGATGAGATTGTTATCTCATGAATAAGTTGCTAACAAAGTTTCTAATCTGTCAAAGTTTTACAGCTAGTTTTCATACTATCTTACCTAGTATCTTATCTCCCATACAAATTTATGTGAGCAACATGGAACATCACAAAATCATCTCTATCAAAGGTATCAGATACTTGGTTGATCCATAGGTAATAGTAGGATGGATTTGGGAGTAGATTTGGGGTGTAAGCTAGTCTGTAGTAGGAAGGAGAACAAAGGCAGCTTCCATTGCAGATGCAGAAACCCTTTTATATGATATTTCATGTAGCAGCTTATCAGTGTAATTTCAACAAGCAATATATATATATATAGTATGACTCAGAATTTATGTGCCTGTGAAATTGGACAGGAGTGAGGGAGCATAAACATAAAGAATTAATGATTTATTGTTTTATATAAAGATGAAAACTATGTATGGAGCACATCAAATGGAACCATGATTGAGGGTGGATGCAAGAGAGAAGAATAGTTTCCTTCCATATTTTTTTACCTCCACAGGGAAAACTAAAATTTAACTTGCTTCAGTTGACTTTATTTCATAAAGTGGTAAATATATCAGATCTTTCAGTTTCTATATAAACTATCATACTCAGTACCATGTAGAAAATTGCAGGTTGATGTCCTTATACTAGTTTTTTTGGGGGGGAAATCCTTTGTCTTGCATAATTCATAAAAAACTATGTTACTTAAGGATTTCACTCTGGTCTTTCTGTATTGCATATTTGTGTCTATACATAGTCATTTTGGGCACCTTCCACAGTTGCAAAGACTTTGGTGGGATTTAATGATCTGAAATTTTCCTCCTTTCCTATCAGTTTTCTCAGATCAGCAGCCTTTGCATATTTTCCATCAACTGTGAAGCTGAGAATCTTTCCTTTGCTTAATTATATTTACTCTTAATCTATTTCATTATTTTCATTTTCATTTCACTTTGGAGAGACTGAGTGTGAAATGCAGGCTTTTCTGCAATGGTTCCCCTACCCCCAGTCTCAAGAGTTTATGGCTGTAGGGGCACTGTTTCAGTTGTAAATTGCTGTCATCTGATATCCATTTCTTCTGTTTGCTGTGTATTTGGGAAGGCTAGGTTGTGAAGATTCCTTGCCAAAAGTTCATCAAGAAAGGAGTGAGGAATTTCTCTGCCTGCTTTTTAAACAGGATTAAGTGTTGTAGGCCAGTGGCATCTTAAAAATCATACTTCTGTTCCAGGCTGTGATATTCTATGGAACAATTGCCAGGTCCATTGACAAACTCAGTCCAGTGACCTCTAGCATTCAGAGGAGACCTGGTTTGGTTATTGTCTTTGAGCAAATCACAGTATAAAAATAACATGAAGAAAAGGAAAGAATGCCTCTAAACATCATTTTGATCATATAAAGAAAAAGAAGTAGCTGACTGAATCCGCTATTCTGGTGGTTCCGGCTGAGGTGCTGTCTATGATTCCAAAGTTTCCATTGGTTCCAGCAGCATGTTCTACATTGCCATTTCCACGCATTTACTTTCACAATGCTGAGAAAATAGGCACAGTAATCTCTTTTATGATTCCATATCCCACCAGTATTAAATGTTTGCAATATGATGTCAGCATTGTCAGAGTTGCTGTCCACAGGAGCATAAGGAAAGTATAATCACTGGAGCTTCTTCGGGGTCCGTCTGTTTAGTTAACTTTCCACTACCAAAGGTGGAAAGATGATAGCCTCTTCCATTGTATTTGTCTGATAGATCCATCACTGGACCCAGTGGCTTATAGGGGGGATCTCTTTTCATTTTTATCCTTACAACAATTTTAGCTAAGGTAGATTTTAGTGGAAGGAAAGTGATTTCTACAAAGTCACAGGGTGAGTTTCCATGGTTGAAGATGGCAAGGCTATGCTACACATTAATCATTCAGGATCAGATCTGTTCCCACTCCTAATCCAACAATTTAAATTACCTTAAATTTAAATTGCTAGCAGTTTTGAGTTCTCCTTCTTAGTGCTATCACTGAGCTGAGCATGAGATAACTGGAAGGAATCTGAAATGAAGTATGAACACCACCCAGCCTCCTTGCTTTTTTTTGGGGGGGGAGGGCAAGGTTAGTTCACCCAGGTTCCTTTGCTGCTTCCCATCACTGCCGCTTTCATGTTAGTATTGTTGCATAAAACCTAAATCTGTATTATTAAACTCTTTGACATGCTTAACTGCAGTGAGAAGCAAGTATGTGAATTTTCTCAATATTGTCATTAGCCCTTATATCTTTGGTATTATCCGTAATAACTATCAACCTTATCAGACCATAGAATCATTGTGTAGTTAGATGTATGAATAGAGCTTTCATTGATGCAGATCCAGCCTTCAGTTTAGGAGACTGCCAACATTAGGCAACCCAGCATCTGATTCTGTCAAATTGGAATTTCCCATCTCATCAACATTCTTCTTTTTTCTTTTGCTAAATCTGATGTTGGATGATTAATCCAGAGCTTTGCCATCTCAAAATCACATTCTATGTAGCAAATTTATCACAGGTGGCAAAAGCAATGGACATAGATATCTAGCAAACTCCACAGAAACTTCATCCAGTACAGGTAGTCCTTGACTTATGATTGCTTGTTTAACAATGGCCTCAGAATTTGTATTTGCATTTACAACTATCAGAAACTGTCTGACCTTGCAGTCACATGATCACATGGCAACTGGCTCACATTTATGACTGGTGGTGGTGTTCTGTGATCACAGGATCACAATTTGTGACGTCTTTTGCCAATTGGCAAAAAAACGTCCATTGCGAAAGCTGGATTTACTTAACTACTACATGATTCACTTAATGTCGGTAGTGATTCAGCTAAGCATTGTAAAATGGTTGTAAAATCAGGTCCAGTCACATTGTGACTTGACTTGACTTGACTTGACTTGACTTATAGTGGAAATTCCAGTCCCAATTATGGTAGTAAGTCGACTACTACCTGTATTCCAAGTTGTGCATTGTTATCAGTTACATATTTTGGCTTAAAAAATATCAAGAATGATAATTGTCAGGTCGTCAGTATCCTCCAATAAATCCTTAACAAACTGGATACAATGAGCAGAAATGCATTTCACAGCAACGTTTGTATTTAAGATACAACTTCCATAAGGTGATCCCAGCATTNAAGGCAGTTTCATCACAACAGGTACCGGTTGTTCCTGAACCTCCTGGGACTTCTCCGTTCAGCCCCCAGGTAACTACAATTGCACAGGTACACAGGCCATTGTCTCCGGAGGGTGGTTCTCAATCTTTAACGGCTGGTCCCATGACGCCCAATCCAAATCCGTCATGGGGGGTTCCTCAAATGGCGCCTCACCATTCTCTATCGGCTACGTTCACGCCCGCTGCCGCCGGTCTCCGTACCGAGCAGTCACAGACGATTGCACCAGAACAATTGCAATCTATGCTCACGCAGGTTTTAGACTGTCTTTCATCCCTACAGAAATCACAACACTCTACACCTTCCCAACGTAAATCCACCACCCCGGATTACATTTGTTCTATACCTTCTGACCATTCCTCACAGAGTGAAGACTCTTATTCTGACATTGAGGAATCACGGGGAGCAACCTTATCAGAGGATGAAGGGGATCCTCAAGAGTCATCTCCTTTTGTGGGGCTCTTTGATCCCGCCCTGTTCAAGACTATTCTAAACAAGGCCACGGCTACATCCCAGATAGCGCCAGAGCCTGATCCAGAACCTGTCCCTTCCACCAATCAAACTGCAAATCCTTTGTTCACTGAACCCACGATAACTCAAAAACACATTCCCTGTCCCCCCATTTTTACCAATACGGTAAAAAAAAAAACAAAAAAAAAAACCAGTGGACCAATCTGGGTCTCTCCCCAGCACCTGGGTCCTCCGACAAGAAATTATTCAGCGTGGCTAAATTGTTAGCGGCTGTTGAATACACAGCAGATGCTACGCTACATGCCGCCCGCTTTTCAGCCAGAGCAATAGCAGCTAATATATCTGCCAGGCGCCTACTTTGGCTTAAGCAATGGAAGGCGGATCTGAAATCTAAGGGTCATTTGTCCACCGCTCCTTATGCTGGGGGAAAATTGTTTGGAGAAGCCCTGGAGCCATACTTGGTAGAGAATAAGGACAAGAAAAAGGTTTTGGCCCACCAAGGCAGGCCGGCAGATAGAAAGCCTACCCCTTTTTATCGCCGTCAGGGATTCAGAGGCAATACCCAGGGTTCCACTTGCTCTCAACCAGCACGTTCCTTTGCCCCGAAATCGGACCGGCAGGCGGAACTTTTGGAAACAAGCCTAGGCAACAACAGCAATCTAGGCGGCCCTTTCGAGGGGCGGGGGGCTGTCCCTATCGGAGGAATAAGTGACTTCGGGGAGGGACCCCCCCATAGGCGGTCACCTCTCCCTGTTCTCTCGGAGTTGGGGGGACACCACCATAGACGCCTGGGTCTTGTCCACCGTTACCCAGGGTCTGCATTTAGAGTTCTTCACAAAACCGGCAAACTGTTTCATCTCTTGCCCAACACCTTCAAACCCGTCAAAACGGGTCCTTATGAAGGAGGCCATTACCCATCTTCTCACAATAAGAGCAATAGAA
>NW_015387996.1:112044-128943 GCF_001527695.2 Protobothrops mucrosquamatus | reverse complement strand
CCCCCCTAGGATAGAAAGAGGCAAAATGTTTTAACTTTGTTTATAAATTTTGCTCATTTATACTGTATCCTGGGGCTATGCTATGTTTCAGATTTGATCTTCAAGAGATGCTTCATGGGAGCACAAACCTAGCACCTGTCTGCAACCTATTGCAGGCGAGGGCACATTTGTTTGTTGCAGACAAGTGCTACATTTGTACACCTGTTATTCCAAACAGTATTTTAGAGACTGACTTTTAAGTACTATACAGCCCAAGTTTACACCTGCACTCCTGTGGCAACCTTTTATAACCTGGTGTCTTCATATGGATTGAATTTCAACTCGCCAAATTTCTGGCCTGCACAATCACTTCCAAGCAAATTGCTACTGGCACTAGCAAGTGCTGTAATTTGCTGGCAAATTAGAAGCTTTCCCAACAGATTGCTATTGAAGCAACTATTATTGTTGGAGAACATCAGAAAATGATAGCAGGAATTGGGAGTAGAGTGCTGCAGACACTTTTTTTTTATTATAGGTCAGGCACAAAATCAGAAGAGCCCAGTTCATGACTGCTGTCCTCAAAGTGACTGCACATCTTTCAGTGATGATATCAAATTCAGATTCGGTGCTCTTCTTTTGTGTGCTCTGCAATAGAAAGTGTAGTGCTGCCTTTTGTAGCAGCACGTTTCACTACTGTATACACACACAGCTTAATGAACTATTTGTCATGGCATTTTGGCAATGATAAGGAAATAGATCCACTTATGGATAGACGTTACAGATTTATAGACTGCTGTAGTTGTTCCCTTTAAATTCTGCTTTAAAATGTTGCAATGCTAGCAAATGCACTTTCCAAGTACTGTACTTTTTGTTTTTGATTTATGCTCGTTTTTCCTTGCTTCATATCCTGTTGTGGCATGTGTTGTTGGCATAATCTGTATCTTACTAAACCTTCTGTCTTTAGTTATTATTTTAGTTCTATTTGTTTTTGAAGCTTCTTGCATTCCTTGACAGAAGGAAGTTTTGTAAAAAATAGGGAAAAGTGGCACTTTTATATAACAAATTTGAAATTTCAAATATCCTTCAGCATTGTGTCAAAGAAACCCCATTTCTTTGAGAAAAAGTATCAAAGCTACATTTATATATAATTGAGGAGGAGTAAAAAATTTGGGTGCCATGGAGATGAAAGGTTCTATCATAGGTTATTATTCAGCAGCTTAGGTTGATTGACTTGTTTGTTTGCTTGTTTGTTTCAATTTAGAGACTGCCCAACTCCAAACAACACTGAGTAACATACACTTAAGAAAAGCAGAAACAGTTTTAAAAATGAACTAATCATATATCCAATTCTGCATCCAGAAGTCAAGCACTCTATTGCAAACAAAGTAATCTTACAGGAATTCAATCCTTGCCCAAGGCCTAGGAAAACAACCTAATTTTTAGGGACTTTCTGAATATCAACAGGATGCGAAACATGGCTCTCTGAAGGGATACATTTTCAGAGGGCCGGTGCCACAAAAGATAAGGGATACTTTCTAGAACCTAAGAGATGACACTGATTAATTGAAGGGATCTAAAGTGTACCCACTCTGCTTGACCTCACAAGATCAGTGGTCCCCAGCCTTTCTGGCTTAGCGGCCCAGGAGGGGGGAGGGCATGGTTCTGTGCGAATGGTAGGTGAGTGCATGCAGGCACACCACTTGAACAGCCCAGTTCTGAACGGCCCATGGCCCACTAGATGAACCCCTATACTAGATAGTCAGAAACAATTGAAAAAGGGCTGTCCCTCAAACAATTAAGTTGTATGCTACAAAGTGCTTCAGTAATCAACAATTTGAACTGCATCCAGAAGGCGACCACTAAGCAGTGCAGTTTGTGGAGCAGTAGCATTATATGAAATACTTGTGCTTCACATTTTGAAACAGCTGTAGCTTGTAAATAGACTTCCAGGACAGTCCCATATAGACCTCATTGCATTAATCCATTTATGTTCTTCATACAGGGCCCCATCAATATGAAGGATAATTTTAACTGGTCCAGGAACCTTTTATGTGAAAGAGTTCTCTGCATCTCTATCATATATAGAATCCATTTTTAGTATGACAAAATACATGGTTCTGAGCTACGAGTAGCTGATATAATTTGGATTTTTTTCCTTTGTCTTGGATGAAAAAATGAAGGGCGGTACAAACATATATGATATGTAATGGGAAAACTATATTCAGAAGAGTTGGTTCAAAATGTGCAGAAAAATGAACTCACTGCCTATTTGTAACTCATTAAATCAGCCATATTTTTTTCTATAATTATATGGCTGCTGTGGGGATGCTTCTGCAGTTTTTCAGTCCTATAAATGGACATAGCTGTTTTAGTACGTTATAGACAGGTGCTGCATTTACACCTACACATTTCAAAGCAGTTCTTGTGAATCAAATCTAAAGTATTGCATAGTTCTAATAACACTGCAGATTTTGCTTAATGTAATGTTATTTTTGTAAAATAAACTTTTCTACTTATTTGAAAAAAAGAAGGTACCCTTTTTCAGGATTGCAGTTGCCATCTGCAGTTTTATTTTCATTCTTTAGTGGACTATTTAAAAAAAAAGCAAAATGGTTTTATTTAATTCATTAACTTTCTTAACTTCATTAACTTACTATTCCAGCCATGTATTTATAGTTTGATTTCAATCATAAGAAAACAGAAAAAAAATATAACTAACTAACAGAGAAGCTACAGGAACGTGTTTGATATAATGTATGAGACAGCCATAAGGCAGCAAACAGAAGCAATTCTTTTTCTAGCACTGAAGTGCAGAATGAAAAACCAGATGTGTTTGGACTGCCAGAGGAATCAAGAACTGATTCACATCCAATTTGGCATAGGGTCTGAAACAAGAAAAGCAGATAATTAGAATTTAATGCTAAATTTAATCAATGGAAGATGTCGGAGCTCAGTACTTATCAGGATCAGCACCAAATATATATGTTTCCTGTACAGTGAATTTGATTTCTTCCCTTCAAATTGAACAAGAGGAACAAACAAGAAGCTTACTGCTAGAAAGAAATCAGCAATGACATTTTTGTTGCATTTCACTTCTTTGTTTTGGGTTGGCTGGAAATTCTGATTAATACAATAATTCAGATCATCTTGAGATAGGCCATAGGCAGAAAGGCAGCTGTGAACCATCTAATAGTTTATTCTACAATTGCAATAGATGAGGGGATGACTAATTTTAAAACAAAGAACAAGGTAGCAAAGATACTGCAACTATTATGATTAATTTGATAGGCTGAGGGTGTAGCCTCACATATGGCTACTCAAAAATAAGTCCTGCTGGATCTGATGAATACTGAATGCAGCATGTCTAGATAGATACAGGATTGCAGGTTTATTTTCCTGGAAATTCGTTCCATTGACTACTATATGGATTACTTGTGAGTGCACCAGCACAGAATTTCATGGAAATCATTTGAATCAGTGACTCATGATTTGCTCTTTTCAACTAGGTCTAAGAACTGATAATGTGTAGTATTTATCATTTGAAATGCTATTTTTCAAGTTTGCATAATAGCTCATGCTGCTACTTATTTGGGAAAAATACTACTTTCCTCATCATACACATTCTATACAATAGTTTATTTCTGAACAAAAATATTACATGTTTTAACAGAAAATATTTTCCAAACAGTGTTAGTGCAAAAATATGAATTTGTTTAAAAAGAACCTATAGTTATATGGAGTAGAATTAAGAGTTTATTTCTCCTTAGAATTTTCTCAAATTTTCCATAGATTTGCAGCTTGGGGGTCTTTCTGTTATACTGAGGGAGTTTGAGTGAACACATAACACCAAGGTTTAATGCTTATTTCATTTGTATCAAAGTTATTCTATATCAGTGTAAAAAAGTAATTACACACTCTCTCTTGATCTCTATCATACATGCGCGCACACATGAATTCATTGAATTCAAGGAATAATTCATGGCAGTTGTATAAGCACTTCATTAAACAATCAACCCTACCCTAGCTTTGGCTTCTTCATTACATGACATTCTCACAATTCAGACATATTATGTCCTGCTATTAAAAAGTCATTGATACCTATCAATCTGGAAAAGCTACTCATATTTAAACTATGGAGTACCACTAGTCTACAATCAGAGAAACAGTCTTGAAATGGAGAAGTTTTGAGAACACAGAATTTTTCCAAGAGTCACTGTTAAGTCAAACTCATTCCAGTAGAACAACATGCAATAATCCATAAGTCACAAAAAACTCTAGAACAACATCCAAAAATCTGTAGTCCTTTCACCTTGGTTAAACTTACTGTTCATTATTTTACCATATGAAAAGTACAAAGTAATGGGAGAATAGGGAGGATCAAGGCAGAAACCATTGGTGCCAGTATTAAGTTGATAATATATGCTGAGGAAGTTGCTAGTATATCTATTCACTCAGCAATCATCTCTCCCCATTTTGATGAGTAAACCCAATTTTTTCCTCCATTTTTTTTTAAATTTCCTGTTTCAAGGGCAGACAAAGGGAGATCTTACAAGGGAAGGATGATAAGGAAAATCATTCCTTGTAGAAACAGTGTCCCTCACTGAGTAGAGAAGGGCTTTTTTAAAAATCCTTTTTCATCAATACATCCAGTTCACATGTCACAGTAAGCTGTAATGTTAGAATGGCCAATGAGGATTTGTGATATGGTTTGTCAAACCTATCATAAGGTATGAACAAGGGACTTTATCTTTCTTCATCTGTGAAAAGCCAAAGAACCAAGCCATTAATATATTTTTTTAAACCCCAACTTTGGTTTTCTTCAAGATAGGCAAAAATACAGTATCATGTCATGCTAAACTTCACAAAAGCAAGCCATGACTTGGAGATAGAACCAGTGTATACGTATTTTGCCTTTAAAGTACCAATCCCACATCTTCCAAAAATAAAAAGGTTTCCCACTTTAGGTATATTTCCCACTTTAGGTATACTTCCTACAAAAATCTCACATATTAAAAAAATGATGGGTATCCTTAAATTAGCTAGCAACTACATTAATGCTAATTTTTCTCCAGTTCTTTTGTAAATTTAGGGTTTAGTTGTGTACTTCATATTTCATAATGTGACAGCATGTATTATTTCAAGCTGTATTGCCTTTTTTAATTGGTTGGAATGCACCTACAATGAATATAAGGTAGGAAGCAGCAGTATGTTCAACAGATATGATGCAATAGGCAAATATTTTCCCCTTTTGCTTTCTCCTGATTTTTTCACAAATTGATTAAAGTCGATAGACAGAAACATACTCCTACAGTCTAATCAGTATACATAGTAGAAGGAATAGAATGTTGTCTCAAACAATTATTGGAAGAAATCAAGTTTGTCTTCACTTGGAAGAAGCTCCTCATCCCACAGAATAAGATACGTTATATAATTCTAAATGAGTATTATTTAGCCCTATACTGCACCTTTATTTTGGAACCTTGGGATTGAAAAACAAAGATTTTTTTTAAAAAATGTGTTTTTCAGGTGTCAAAATTTTCCTTTTATTTATTGGTTTTTATTTTTTCACTTCACTCTTTGTTTAATAAAGCTGAGAGCTCCTTTGCAAAGCTTTATAAATTCATATTCTTAGATTTTTGAATTACTTTTGAAAGTGGCTCTATCCTACTTCCTTCTAGTAAAGTGACCTTTTTAAATGGAGAGAAGTGGGTTTAGATGACAGTCATGATAAATGCGGTCATGTTCACTCAATAAAATAAGGCCCAGTGCATTTGAGGATAAATCAGTGAAATGTACAGCCCCACCTGTCTGTCTCCATCATTCATTTCCACTGTCACTTTCACAGTGGCTGATGGATCACAGTTGCTGTAAAATTAGACAGCCTTTAATCTCATTTCATCCTGATTAGCTTCTCTTTACCCTTTCCCTCTAACTCACTGACTGACACGCTAAAAACTCACACTGGGCTGTGTTTGAGCGTGGCGTACAAACTTCTTTTCAAATCCCTTTTTGGAGGGGAAAATAGGTACTCACCTGAGCTGAAATGAAATGCAAAGATCAGTGAGCCTGAGACTCATATTAAAATAAATCAGCAAAGCAGAAGACAGTATACAATTAATGAAAGAGACGGTTTGCATCACTAGACTACAGGCTGGCCTGTACATTGCATTATTTACACTCATGAATTCTTAGTGAATTGTTGTAAGATTACTTGAAAGGTATTGTGGGACAAGAAGAATGTCTCAGCAGTGCAAAAAAAAAAAAGTTACATCCTCTAGAATTCAGCCATATGTGTTGCATAGTTCAAATGGCTATTTTAGGCATGTACATTCACATATCTTACACCTAATCATACAGACCTTCATCCTCTTTTCCATTGTTTTGCTTAAATATTGCAATTCTGTTCAGTGTGCTACCTGTATTTGAACTGAAATGTAGAGAGTTGCACTATGATCTTCATAAATTACATTTTCAGACTTCTTTTTCTTAGTTGACATTCTTGGACTTTCCTTTCTTTGCTTATTACTTTGGAGTTTAGAAAGATACAAAATCATATTACTGAGAATCTTGTAGGCTTTTCAGTCTCCGCTCTGATAAGTTGTTTGCCTGACGTTTGCATTTCACTGTATATCAACAGACATGATCAATAGCATGAAATATTACACAGTGTGATGTACTATAATTAGATGCACATGTAGTCTGTCTCCTACCTAAGAACACCAAATTTAAGGGTAGTATAGCCGACTGCATTAACAGATAATTGGCATTGTTTGAAATGTAACGCTCATAGGGCCAACCATTTCAGATGCCTGGTTTTTCAATATAGCATCATATCATTTTGATCAGGCTCATGGATATGCTGTTGAAGGGCACTGCAGTATAACATCAACCAAAACTATGACTGGAGTTCAATGAGTTTCATCTGAATAAATATTACAAAAAAAATCAATTCCTAAGGAGATAGAATTGACTTGTCATTTGTCACAAATTAAAATAAAATAGCATATTAACAGTATTTGTTGCTTGTAAGATATATCACCAATATATAATGTTAATTCATGCATTTTTACTTAACTTATCTGCCTATCAGTTGCTTTTGCTTAGACAGCTGCATGAGCACAGACTATGAAAATGATATTTGACCTTTACTGGAAACTAAATATGCACCTTGCTTATTCATCATTGCTTTAGCAAAAAAAAAAAAAATCAGTAAGAAGCTTAAATGGGACTACTTGATCTTTAAGAAAATGTGTCCTACACAAGGAAGCTGCACATATTTCTTATTGTTATTTGCATATGCTATGTTCATGTGCATTTAGAAAAATAAAAGATAATAAAACAAATGAAATGAGAGATATATCACCCAAAATAATTCAAGTGTGAGATAGGCTGCCTCTTTTTTTTGGCACTGGCAAAACAGCACAAAGTAAGAGCTGGCCCTGAGTCATATTGATTTCCCACTGCACTGGTTTCCTAAGTGCTCTATTGATCCGTGTCAAGCAATAAGTTCCCTGCCTATACATGCACATCACCTCCCCATTTGTCCTCACCTAGATTTAAGGTGCCCATATGATGAGCAGAACAAGGACATTATTTTTCCTACTGGTGACACCCAGCCAGAACTGCTGCATGTGGTACAATTTAGCTGTGTGAGTATGCATTTCAACATATGATGTTTAATACTGTCACATACCACAAAGCAATTCATTTTATGGCATTAATGCTGCATTTTTTTCTAGTACCTCTGTAACCTTGGGGAAAACATATCAGAGAAAGAACTGTCCCATTTTTCTCCCCTTCATAGTTATAACTTCCTTACAATAGTTTTTAAAGGAATGTTGTTCTTTCAACAAAGGGATTCGTGATTCAGTGGATGGAAAATGTTTGATTGTGCTGCTAATGACATTGTACAGGAAATTGAGCATATACATTTGGAGGAGGCATTAAATCAGCAGGACCTTAATTTAAAAACTTAAAACTATATGGAAATGCAGCATGCTTATTGCTGTGTGAGAGAAAGCTACTGAATAGTTTGAAGTTTTGATGTGGAAATGTTGCCTACATACTGAATCTGTTTTTTTTTAACATTCTGTAAATCTACTTTTTAAAGAAAAAAAGTATTTATCATGTGATTACAGAGCACTGTCCTAATTATTGCATTTTATGAAATATTTCTATTTTGTAGAGTACAGTTTATATACAGTAATTATTGTAATTTGTTGTTAGCAAGCTAAACTTCATCCAGAGTGGATGCTAAGACTGCCTCAATCCAAAATCTGGTTGATAATGCTATTGAGACTGGCTGTGCGTGCTATTGACACCTTCTGCGTCTTTTGGGAAGCTACTGTGACAGCTCATTCAAATCGCAGAATGTCAGAAACTGTTACAAACTTGTCTGAGCAATTTTGTTTCGAGATATCAATTATACTGGAGTTTCCAAGGCTCTGTATTGCTAAAGAAGTTTCTTTCAGTTGCAGATGCAGAACAAAATGTTCCTATCAGAACAGCAAACAGATGTGACAATGCACATCTGACCATCTAAAAAGGATATAAGGATTGATTCACAGCAGGTGTTAGATCACTGAGCGCATTAACTGGGACTGAAACATTAAAGTCTAAATTTGAACGAATGAAGGCAAATATCTGTGTCTCAGGATAATGTTGCAGGATCCAATCTGGGTCAGTCACCGGGACCAGAGGATTTTGTCTTCCGAGCTTTGGGACTCGTGCTGGAGTCCCCATCCTCAGGGAACGTCTTTCTAACAGCACACACTCTGCTAGAGAGAAGTTCCCTGAAAATGGGCTCCAGCACGAATCCGAAAGCTCAGAAGACAAAATCTAGAGAGAAGTTCCCTGAAGATGGGCTCCAGCACGAGTCCGGAAGCTCGGAAGACAAAACCTCTGAGCCCCGATAAATTTGAACTTCCCTGAAATCCTCAGAATAACTACACTATTAAACCTACTGTTGAAATGCGCCTTAATAAAATATATCTGCTTTATTCACAGTTATGCCATATAATAGTGCCCATCACTGTGTTGTGGAAGTAGAAAATTTTTTGTTCGTTCTGGGAGGAGAAGATCAGTGGAATCCTAATGGTATGTATGCCATAATTAATTGAACTTTGAAGAAAAAAATAAATAACCACCACCACACAAATACTTAATGGGTAGGAAATCCATGAACTGCTACTTATACATGAAATAGCAGTATGGTAATGTCCTTTCTTTTTTATAAGTAGAGTTGCCCCATCTTACACTCTAATCTCATCTGATCTGATCTGATCAGAACAGCAAATAGTTTAATGTTAGCTTGCTTGCTAAAAAAAAAAATCAGAAAAACACTGAAGGAAAGATTAGGAATCTACAAGCAACCTTGAGCAACTCTCTTGGGCTTCAGATTATATACCAATGATTTAGGCTGTGATCTAAAATTTGTTTGTGGCAATAAAGTCTCAACTTTGAATAATTGATTGTCCAACAATTACACAGTAACTTTTATAAGAATAAACTAGAATTTAGCTACGTTTTTGAGGCCTATTAAAACATTTAAGGTGTATTTTTCAAAATTTATGCATGCATAAAGTAATGGTCCACAACACATGCATTTTTATAGATCCAGTTGCAGTTACTGCAGAAACATAAGCATAAATTCTGCACATTTAAAATTGAATATATATGCTAATATGAAGCTCAAAAGTGATTCATTAATATAGCTATGGAAAATGCCACATAAACATATATGTCTAACAAAAAAAAGATTTAGGCAAGAAGCTTCTGTATTTCAAAAGAAATCTTACTCCAAATCATTTTTTAATTCAACAGTCAAGCCCTTTCTCTTTAGCAGAACACTTCTACATTATGATGGGAGAATAGAAAGTGAAAATTAATTTCATGAGTTGCCCTCTGATTTGGAATTTCAGTATTTCAAGTATTCATTTATAATCTCTAAAATGTTTGAATAGTTGTTTTTAATTAAGACATTTGGTGAGAACTGTTTAAAGTTATATCAACCTTTTTATGTACCATTATATTTCATATGTTTCTAGTATTTACTTTTTTTTCCTAGTGCCAATCTAATATGATCCGTGTAAATGGTTATATATTCACATTCTTAAATGTCTTCAGATTTTTCTGGTACTCCTGTATCTCTAGTTTTAGCGATTTACATAACGATTATGGTAAGGGCTTTTTAACGAGATCACTTTATAAATTTTCTGTAGAGAGAAATGAAATCATTTAACAAGCTTCTGAACAAAGCAAAAGAACAATATGCCTTGCAAAATTTAGAATATTGTCAAGACATCATTGAAAGGCTCGTACATAAAGGCAGAGTTGCAGCTGTAGCAGTCTGTATAACATAGATAATTATGACTTAGAAAGTATAAAACAGCTTGCAGGTACACATTTTCACTTCAAAATGCCAGAAGATCCAGCTGAAATTACGTATACTGCATATATTTTATTTGAAAAGCCCATTGTAACATCTGTGCTAAACCAAACTGTATCAAAGCATTACATCTGTTCATTTCCTTACAAACAAAACTAAGCAATCTTCTCTAATAGCATTATTTCAATAGAGTTTTAAAAATTATTTATTTAAGTCATTTTTCTGGAAAAATAAC
This sequence comes from Protobothrops mucrosquamatus, assembly GCF_001527695.2. Taxonomy (NCBI): domain Eukaryota; kingdom Metazoa; phylum Chordata; class Lepidosauria; order Squamata; family Viperidae; genus Protobothrops; species Protobothrops mucrosquamatus. Next base: position 118,342 of record NW_015387996.1, on the reverse strand, counting down.
GTTTGCAGTCTGTTCTTAAAAAGCTATTTATAAAAAGATTACAGATAGTTTATTTATAGAAGTATATGCTGTAGAACTGATCTGAAGGTTGATTACTGTATTTCTTTGACCAAAAAGGTAGGCAAACATCTGCATTAGACTAGTTGGACGGTAGGTCTCCCCAACGGCTACACAAAAGTGAGAAGGATAATTTCCCAGCTATTTCATTCAAATTGAAATTGTTGGTTTTGTTTTTGGCTAGTTTACTTATTTATTTATGTAGCCATTCATCTCAAGTACATACCTATAGGGGTCTCATAACATTAGAACTAAAATATATACAAATATTAAACTCACATCAAGAAATAAAATGCACAATACTCAAAGTGGGGGGTTTTGTATGGGTGTGTTTTTAGAACAGGCCTATCATTTAATTCGATTTTAAAACAGAAACTATTTATTTATTCATGGTTTTTAGTATCGCCTGTTCACCGCCCTGAGTCCCGCAAGGGAGATAGGGCGGTATATAATAAATGAATAAATAAATAAAGAATCATAGAATCATGACCAAGAAATGTGCTCCATCTCACATACAGGCCCCCAGGCTTAGCCGCAAAATCAAACTTCCAAAGCCTTCCAAAAGGCCAACAGATTGGGGGCCAACCTATTTTCAGGAGAGATGAGGTTCCAGAGGGTGGGTGACACAGCAGAAAAGCCTTTTTTCCCCAGGGGGCTCAGCTAACACTCCTTGGTTGATGGAACATATCACATGCCTCACTTGCTAGATTTGATGGGATGGGTAGAAACAGTCAGCATGAAAAGTCCCGTAAGTAACTGCCCAAGCCATGTAGGGTTTTTAAAGGTAATTACCAGAATGTTGAATTGCAGCTGGAAGCAAACTTATAGTGGTGTTACATGCTCCAAATAGCTAGTACCATTAATTACCTGTGCTGCTGTGTTTTGCATCAACTGAAGTTTATGAATACTCTTTAAGAACAGCCCCATGCACATCACATTACATCATCCAAGTGGGAGGTCACAAGGGACACGAATGATCATAACGTCCTGATCTCTGAATGGGCACAATTGATGCGTAACATGAAGACATACAAAGGTCCTCCTATCCATGACTGCCACAGGTTCTTTGAGCAGGAGACATGAATCTGGGAGGACCCCAAATTATGCACTGCTTCTGCCTGAGACAGCGTCACTGCATCCAGAAATAAAAATGGAAGGTTCCTAGAACCAGAAGGTCCCAAAGCCACACAATCTTATGTGAGTTCGGTTGAAGTCTGTTGTGCCCCTTCCAGACCCGCACAGCCTTCAGTACTAAGACTTCTGTTATATCATTCAAATCGTCTGGGGTGAACATAAAAAAGCTGGGTATCGGCAGCAGATCATCCCAATCTGTTGTAGCTTCTTGTGGATGTTGCAGCTTCGTGTAGATGTTGCCGTTTCATGTAGATGTTAAACAGGAGGGGAGAAAATATCAAGCCTTGCAGCACCTCACATAGCAGAAGATACAAGAATGGTGGAGAAATACTTTACTGACCTTCTCAAACTCCAGAACTAATGTCATGAAAGATCAAAAAACTGTTTCTCCCAGTTCTTAACCTTGATGTTCATGTTTCTTTATGAAAGCTACAGGAAAGCTACACAGAATATTCTGGTGACCCACAGGAAGGGACATGATAGCATAACATTGAAAAACCTAGAACTAAGGAATTTTCCCTTTCTTCTTTGCTTCCATTTTAAAAACCTGGACATCAGGCCTGATTATTTTCATAATTTGTAAACAAATGTAAACAAACCCTTACTTCAACAAAAACAACAACAAGGAGGCATCTTCCTGACAGAGATGCATCTTAGGAGTGATATATTGGGTACGATAAATATACATGCTCTATAGCTTTGCTTGCCCTTTATCAGCAAAGAACAAAAATCTTCTTTAGCTCATACTTTGTTTTCTCTAAACAAATTTATTATATTAATTTCTGTATATGAGAAGACAGACAAAGAAGAGCTGGAAAGGGGAAAATGGAGAAAGTATAAGTGGAAGATGAAAGATTAATAGTAATGGGAGATTTGGGGGGACAGGTATACATGAAGGAAAAAGAGGATTGATATTCTAGAAAAAATGGAATTATGCTGGGAAATATTGATTGACATGACAGACAGCATTTCTGGGTAACTTCTGTTAATAGGAGTTAGAAATTCATATAAATAAGGGGCGCCTTAGAAGTATGAAAGAATCCGAATCACATGACATAATTAGAAAATATAAATCAAATTATTTACATGATTAGTTTTAAATGCCAAAATCTATATTTCATTGCTACTGAATTTTGGATTTAATTCCCATGAACAAAGCACTTCGTAAGCATCATGGTTTTGATAGTGAAATACATGATTTAACTGTGATGTAGTTATGCTATAATTTTAAATTGCGTGCAAGGAATAATTTTTTTAAAAAGGATTTCTGCATTGAAGACTCAGGTATTAAACAATTTGTAATGCACTCTCCTTGCTCAAGTCTTTCTTTTGATGTTAATAAGAATATAACATGCATTCAGTATTGCTTAATATCTTGGAGCATAATTTTTTTTATGATTGGCGTATATGTCCTTATAAAATACAGGGTGAAGTAATAACTAATGCTTTTTCATATTTGACTAAATAAATTTGACTACATAAAGCTTGCAAGGAAGTGTTGTTAATTTTTTATCGGTCTAAATGAAAACTTCCATAACTGTTGTTTACAAGTAAAATATTGATGCTATAAAACTGTGATTTGCAATCATACAGCAATAGCAGCCACCTTACTATTAAAACAGAATGAGGCAAATGACAAATACTCAGGGGCATGGAACAGTAACGAAAAGTGGGAGTACACAACTATGTCTTATGTTTGGCCCTTAAGTTCATCTACTCAGATGTTATGAAGAATGCTACCTATTAGTCATGTGCAACATGTTCCCACACTATCTGAGAAAGAAACATGGCTGATTCAATAAGTTACATGTGTGTGCCCCCTCATATTCTGAAGGACTTCTCCTGAATTAGGTTCAAAGCATTGCAAGTCCTACTGTACATCTTAATACTGGAATGAGAGGTGGTTTTTTTTTGTCAATCTAATCATCTGTATGTGAAAGGAGAAAACTTTTCCATTTTGGTCTGCAAGCAACAAAAGGCTTTGAGTCAGTCCTTCAGAAAGCAAAGAGCTAAATGTGAAATTAATCTCTTTACAGGCAAACACAGTACAAACTTCGTCAGCCGGTATGATCCTAGGTTTAATAGCTGGATACAACTTCCACCTATGCAAGAAAGGTAAAACTTACTAAATGTTGGGAAGTGGTGGTATCACAATGAATGGTAGTACTTTCTCAGAGAGATCAGCAAGAGGGAAAAATTAAATGCTGTGTTTTTCCTTATTAATAAGAGAAAGTAATCATTGTGAGTTATGAAATTAATGTTCTGTTTGAAAGTCTTAAAATGTGTAACTTCTTAAGTTTTTTTAACTTGACGTTTGATTGTAGCACTATCATATAAAATCTAACATTTTCTCTTAAGATTGAAAGAAGTTATGATATTCATTCATGGCTTTTCTTAAGTTCAGTATGGTTGGCAAATTGACTTCCTAGTGCAGTTTAGGAGCCGATAGGTCATATGCATTGGCAGTTAAACCACAGCATCTGGATATCTACTGTATGGCTGCAGTTTCTGTGTAATCAGGCAGAGAAAGTTGATTGAAGCATGCTGGCAATGAAGGGATTTCTTCTTTGATCTGAACCTTAACAATCCATTGTTTTGTTTTGTTTTTTAAATTGAAATATTTATACTGCTTATTTTATACAAGCCCACCTGCTGACAAATACACTTTGAATCAGTCCTGTATTATTCAAATTAATACCAAAGTACTGATTTATCAAATAATTAAACTGTTAAAAGGTTAGGTGCCAACAGTTTTAAAAAACACCTTGCAAATTTACCAAGAGGAACAAACAAAGCATTGGTATTCATCCATAGGAAATATAGTGTAAAGCCTTTGAATAAAGCAGTAAAAGCTGCACTTCCAAGCTTTCTGTTTGTTTATTTGCCATATGGAGTTAAAGCTAATTAGGGAACCCCTAAATTTAATGTAGCTGATTACATGGGCAGCTTGTAAATCAAGAGTTGCAATTTTAAGATGAAAGTCATAATCCAGATCTTAAGACACTGATGAACACTGTCTAAAGCATTTGGGGATACCCTTTAGCTGGGACATCCATAAAAACTGAAGATGTTCAGCTCATTATCCATTTGAATAAATGTACTTCTCCCAGCCTCACTGCCTCTAACTTAAAGCAGATTTAATGTCTGTACTGAGTATATTACAGCTGCAGATATATTGAGATAGAATCCTCAGTATTTTCGTACAAGCCTAACACATATTTCAAATATAAATAAAAGCACCAAAAAATCTGCTATCTTTTAAATATTGTTGCTATTTTGGTAGGGTTTTACAATAAGGTCATTGACCTTTACAGCACAGTCTATATAGCTTATAGAGTGTTTTAAGCATCTAATAATTTTTTTAATAAAAAGGCCTTATATACTCTAGCAGTTTTCTAACAGAATGTCTGTGAACCTTCATTTTTTTCCCCAAAGTTTTTGATCAAATTTTACTTATGTTCCTATTTATCTATCATATCTATAAGACAAGCCACAAAAGATATAAAATAATTTAAAAGTAAAGAGTTCCATAAAATCAATGTTTTACTGTTTTTGCTGTACCTCTTTTAGAACAGAGACAGTATGGGTGGACAAGGACCACTTCAACAGCTTCCAAATTGTCTAGCAAAATAGCATATAGATAACATACCCCGCATCACTGGTCTAGAGCAGGGCTTTTCAACTGGTGGTAAACAGGTACTTTGGCACCTGGCAGGTGGTATGCAACCATCCTAGACAAGTGTAGCGGGGAAGGGGAACCAGCTGAAGCAGCGGCAGCGCTGCACAAGCCTGATGGAGAGTCGGCTGGAGCTGCAGGGCTCGGCAGAAGCTGCAAGATCGGCGCGCGCGGCTACATACTGATTGACATTTCCGGCACACCCGGAATAGAAAAGGAGGAAGAGGGGGGGAGAAAGGAGAGGATATAAAAGGAGGAAATTTTGGCGGGAGATGGAGAGAAAAAAAGACGCAGCCTTGGGAAGAGGAGTCAGATGGATCTGCACCAAAGAGAACAGGAGGAGGAGGGGGGAGGGAGCAGAGGATATAACAAAGCAGGGTCTCCTCACATGGAGAGGGAATGGGCCTCCCTCTGACCCATGCACTTTGCCCTCCTGCACCTACCATGAGCAACCCAGCCAAGGAGAGTGAGCACAACAGCAGCAGCCTGAAGGAGGAGGTAAGCATAGGTGGGCGCCCCCTCAGGGAAGTGGGGCTGGTCTGGGTTGGGCTGTAGGGCCTCATGCTTGGGGAGCTCGAAGGCCGGGCTGGGCACTTGCCCTCCACTGCCTGGGGCTCCAGACAGCCCATGCCACTGTCTGGGAGTACCCCTACAGCCCAAAAAGCAAGACTTGGAAGAGTCACTGATTCTTGGAAAAAACCTTGGGATGTGTTGCTTTGTATGTTTCAGATTATTAGGGTGCCTAGAAGATTGACATAACTAAAAAGCAAGCTTAGCTTCTCTTGAAAAGAACATTCTCATTCCTGGCAGGACTTGGCTATATCAAGGTTTTGACTTGCTGATAATTGAGATACAGTATCACAAAGATGCACAGACTACAGAGGAAGACACAATGAGGGAACAAAAAAAGATGCAATTATAGTATTGCCATGCCCTTGTTTCACAACAGTAAAGGTTTGGCCAGCACCTAAATTAGCCTGGTATCTACTGTGTTTCCCCAAAAATAAAACCCACCCCAAAAATATTGATTTTTTGCCTTTTCTTTTTAAAATTATGTTAAAAACCAAATTAAAATCAAATTAAAATCAAATTAAAATATCCCTTAGGCCAGTCCCGCTAGCTGGAATAGCCATGTCTTGAGGGCGCGGCGGAAGGAGGGGAGATCCGGAATGACCCGGATCTCTGGGGGTAATTCATTCCATAGGGAGGGGGCTCCAACAGAGAAGGCCCTCCCCCTGGGGGTCGCCAGCCGGCACTGTCTGACTGACGGCACCCTGAGGAGACCCTCTCTGTGGGAGCGTATCGGCCGATGAGAGGTAATCTGTGGCAGAAGGCGGTCTCGGAGATAACCAGGTCCGATGCCATGGCGCGCTTTAAAGATGAGAATCAACACCTTGAAGCGCACCCGAAAAGCCACCGGTAGCCAGTGCA